>NC_134485.1:117850738-117953238 GCF_040206685.1 Ascaphus truei | reverse complement strand
ACATAGAGGGGTAGGTTTGAGGCACCCAGTTACTTATGGGATAGCCTCAGGAAGTTTAGAACAAACACCCCAATGATCATGACTTTATCTCTATACAAGAAAGTCTACTACTCTCTCGGTAGCCTGCCCTCACGTCTATCTTCTTATACTCCTATATATTTAATTAAAACATGGATCACCATAATTGACATAACTCATGATTCTGGAAGGAGAAACAGAGCAGACGTGTATTTTATGAATATAGTTTTGCTATGCAAATGCTAATAATAATGCACTCACTATAATCTCGTCTATCCAATACGCTATGAATCAAACAAAGGTAAAAGTAAAATGCAATAAATACAAGTACAGTACTTTATATTTATATTATGTGCATGGTTGTAATCATTGTTTTTAATTGGTAATAGGGTAGTTTAACCCGTCTGTCTCACTACAGCTCTGTTCTAAAAATAAGAGTCTAGTTTATTCTATAAATGTATCTATTTACAAATGCATATAAATAATATGAATAAATGTGTTAATATGTACAGTATACTAGAAAGGTAATCTATATATGTATGTAATAATTAATTTAAATCAATTTAATCATTCAAGCTCTATAAAATAAAGACTAACCACGAGTGGAAACAATTGTGTATAAATGTGTATAACTGTATAACACTGTTTCTAATTTCACATATAAAAGTATCCATACAAGATAAATGTTTCTAGTCCAAACTGTGTAAAGATAGACATATGCTGGATATAAATATGCTTTCTGGAGGTAATTATAGAGAGATGGATCAAAGGGAATGTTGTCAATCACGGGTAACCGACAGTATATGAAGGGAAGCTAGAAAATTAGTAAATAGCACAAAAATAACCGAGACAAGACAACTGTAACCGGGGTATAAAAGTTTATTCACTGTCACTGGTTGATGTAAATATTGCACCGGAGGAAGCGAGATCCCTGAAACGTTGTGCGTTATGAATCTGCAAATAAACAGCAAATTAAACAACTGTCTTGTAAAGAGACTCTTTTAGAATAGTGCGGCAATTGAAGATTTCTACCTTTCGCTGCGCGTGTGTATATAGCTAGCTATATATATATATGTATGTCTCTCTCTCTCTCTCTCTCTCTCTCTCTCTCTCTCTCTCTCTCTCTCTCTCTCTCTCTCTGTATGTATATATATATATATATATATATATATATATATATATATATATATATATATATACATATACACATATACACACATTCTTGAGAAAGGTCCTAGTGGGAACCGTAACTTTGAGTCAATAAATCTCACCTTTTTGCATACAGAAGTGCCTGTCCTGTTTTCATTTTTTTTCTGTATCTTTTTGGACAGTATCCTCCTTCCCTTTACACACCTCCACCACACCACATTTTAAGTTATGGTGGGTGAAAAAGGCAACAAGAAACCTCCACCATATAGCAAATAAAAAGATCACTTGTGAGCACATTCACATGTCTTAGACAGGTCTGCAACCCTGCCTTTCACCATTATCACCCAGCATACAGTGCTTCCACTGCAGCACGGGAGTCTGGGAAATGACATGCAAATGAGCACACCGTGTCACCTTATGCCTGAAATCCATTTTTACATGGAACCCGTATAAACTAATATTCGCTGTTAACATAGCTTTTAAGCACACCATGGGAATCAGATGCAAAGTCAGAGAAACCACTCACAGAAATGATATTAGATAGATACAGCTCAAGCCACTTATAACGCAGTTCTTGGGATCCAAAGAATCACATCGCATTATAAGCTGATCGCGTTAGAAATAATGTACAATTGTATGCATTGTTCATAAATACAAAAATTGGGAGCCACGCTTCCATCGCGTTATAAGCGGATTTGAGTTGCAACTGATCGCGTTATAACGGGTTGAGCTGTGTGTGTGTGTGTGTGTGTGTATATATATAAAAAATAAAAAAATAAATAGACGATACCGTTCTGTGGCTAACGAAATGCTTTTATTTGTGCGAGCTTATGTCAAGCTCGCACAAATAAAAGCATTTCGTTAGCCACAGAACGGTAACGTCTATTTATTTTTTGATTATTGAAGCTCGGCTAACACGGTACTGATACCTCTACATGTATATATATGTATATATATATATATATATATATATATATATATATATATATACACTAAGGAAAACCCACTGAACCCCCCCCCCCCAAACTATAATGAGTTCTTCAGTATTAGGGGATACCTTTTTTATTTGGACTAACAATTTGTCATAGGACAAGCTTTATAGAGTTTTCCTCTCTTCAGGTCAGCAATACTGATATACAAAGGAAAACTCTCGAAAGCTTGTCCTATGACATAAATTGTTAGTCCAAATAAAAAAGGTATCACCTAATACTGAAGAACTCTTTATTCTGCACTATCGCAACTGGACTAATACAGCTATTTCCGTTTTATATATATATATAATAGACACACCAGTATCCGATCACTTGCCTGGTGAAATACTATGGAAATCTCACAGTAATGCTGCAACCTTTCTGTGAGGCTCCATTTGAAAGCTCTGCTTTTTTCATTACTTCGTTAGGTCTGGATAGGGTACCCAAAAAAAAAAAAAAAAAAAAAGAATCAAGGACGCTGAATCCGCAAATTTATACTTGAATAACTTTGAAAATGAAAACTGGCTTATTTTCCCCATCTGTAGCTAGCAATATTACGCATTGAAATAAGAAACACAGATGTTGCGAGCAGTGGTTTGGGCAGCAGATTATGTTATATGGTAAATCTCTCGCTGTTTACAAGAGGTTTGTGATACTCACTGAAAAAAAAAAGGCATAGAATTTTTTTTTTCCATCTCCTTGATGAACGTTCCCTTATTCCTGTACATGTCAGCTGAAGACAAAGAAACGTTCCTCATGTAATAATGAACGATATACTTTATACACCAGGACTCTTCAACGGGTGGCCTTGCACTGGACTCTGCTAATTGTATACTACTGCAGCTAGGTGCAGTTTTTCACACTGAAACTGACTTCTAAATGAATCCAATGTAAATATAAATGGTACACATAGTATAATACGTTTTAGAATCACACATGGTTTCTTCCTATTACTTGTATGTAAGTAAATGGCAAGTATCCTAAAAGTAGATGTATATAGAATTCTACCATATTGTGTTTCTGTATTTCTGGTATACGCGATAAAGAACCCTGGGAGGGGCGAAAGCTTGTAACATATCAACTGCTTGTTGGTCCAATAAAAAGAATCATACCAGCTACTCCCTCCTTTGTTACCACATGGAGGAAAGGACCAACACGGCTACCCACCCTTCTTTTCCTATGGATAGAAAGGAAAGAGTAAGAACGCATTAAAAGGCCTGTTCAACAATAGGTGGATTCTAAAGTGTAGTTATTGCACAAATAAAATTACCATGAATAGTAATCAGCAGAATTAAGGTTTTGTCAATACTGTTTCACAAGGCTTATCCGTTGTTGCTGTTTTTTTATTTCAGGGTTTCAATGGCAACTGCATCTTCCCAAGTGCTAATTCCAGAAATCAACCTGAATGATACATTTGACACCTTCGCGTTAGATTTTTCCAGAGAGAAGAAGATGTTAGAATGCCTTGATTATCTCACAGGTAAACTATGTAGAACGATCAACAGTTCTTTGGGCAATAAAATGAACCGTAAGAACATGTATAGACGGATAGATTGGGCTGTTTTAATGGCAAATGACAGGCGTTGCTTGCAGAGATGTACCGGGTACTAAAAAGTACTGGGTATCTGGGGGAAAAATAAAAATTACCCAGCTGGGTAGGTTTGGGGGGGGTGGCGAAAGAGGGTGGTAAGCGCAGGGCGGGGCGGCAGAGGAGTAGGACGACAGCAGGCCCTGGAGGGAGAGGAGGAGGATGGCAGCCAGCGGCAGAGGAGGAGAAGGGCGTCAGACGGCAGAGGAGGACGGAAGGCGTGGTGGGAGAGGAGGATGATGTCGGCCGCCAAAGGAGGACAACAACATCAGCCAGTGCTCCCTCTGTCCTCCTCAATCACCTCCTTCCTTCGGGTCGACGGAGAACGGCAGGAGCAGAGCGCAGCAGCAGAGCAGGATAGCCGGGGAGGAGCGCCCCAGTGGTCCGTCCCAGAAATATTCACTGACTTCCGGTGTCTGCTGCTGCTACACCATGCTCCTCCCCGGCTGTTCTGCTCTGACGTCCTCTCCCCCCACCACCGGCTGCCGTCGTCCTCCACCGGCTGACGTCCTCCTCTCCCTCCACCGCCGGCTGCCATCCTCCTCTACTGACCTGCTCCTGCCGTTCTCCGTCCTCTTCTCCCGCTGCCTCGAAGGAAGGGGGGTGATTGAGGAGGAGGGCTGAGAAAGTAGAGCAAGATGGAAGTACTCAGTGCCCGGCACCGTGTCCCAGCGCCTTGTGTCAGGTATGGGTAATTTCCGGGTACTAAAAATATATCCGGGTAATTTCCAGGTACCCGGTACATCACTAGTTACTAGCATACTGTACTACAGATTTGCCCATTAATATACCCAGTGTGAGGCAAAAATTGTAGGTAGCTAATAACCCCTTACTAAGGTGTCTACATTGTGACCTGTTGAAAATAGAGGGGCTTAAAGGTTCACTTCCACTGAACAAGTGACATTTTAGGTTCTGCTTCATAAGTGTGAAAATATAAATCTCACATACCAATAACCAGCCCTAATTAAGGCTCAATCAGTCAGCCCTTGTAAAAAAAATTATTTAATGTTATGGAAGCCAGCGCTTTAAGAAACTGAATAATTTGACTACAATATATACCAATGGTGTTTCTAAATGCATGAAATAATCTACTGATCAATGTTTATTAAATAACTGCGTTTTGCACAAGTCCACGAGAGTGCTTTCTTTTCTATTCTCACATGGGCAGTATGGATTTTTTATGATTTATGTCCCAGTTGACACCCGTGAGAGCTCTCTTATTTATTTGAGAGTGCTCCCTTCCCATTTCTACTAACATAATCTACTGGCATATTTAAGGGAAAAAAATTCCCTCTAACCTTTATGGAAATGCTACATTTTTCACGCTTACATGTAAATATTTTGTTGGTCTTGACAGCTCCCAATCCACCTGTGATTCGAGAGGAACTCTGCACTGCATCTTACGACACCATTACTGTCCATTGGACTTCAGAGGATGAGTTCAGCGTGGTTTCTTACGAGCTTCAGTATACAATCTTCACCGGACAAGCCAATGTAGTTAGTAAGTGCAACAAATACTTTCATTGATAAAATATTAGCAATAACGTTAATGCCAATCAATTGATTTCTTTACTATTGATTTTTACAGAATTTACATGCAAAAAATATCAGTAGATTTTAATTTAAATTTTCAGTTGGTTGTGATCTATACAGTATGTATATTTATGTAGAGGATGAAATCGTAGAAACAAGGTCAGACTGTACGCTTGAAAAAAGATTTTATTTAGCCAATGCCATGGAATAAAAAAAGAGAACGCAATCCCTCTAACGTCCGAGCAGACTCTTTGTGAAAGAGTACGGAAAGTTACATCTAACAGCTTTCCAGCCGGAAATGAAGTTTCTGCTAATGCATCGGTAGCAGCTGATGCAGCGGCGCTGTAATCTCCAAAGAAAAGTCCCTACACTACACACACAAAACCCAGATGTTGAGCACAGAGTATCAATGCACATACACAGTGACAGTCATTTGATGGATTCTTGCCTACATCAAACCTTCAATCCGACCTGTGTATGCGTACTATTCTATACAACACCAACCTTTAAAAACAACAAATAATATTGCGTCCCTACATATAGAAATATAGATATATATCTCGATAAATCTTTATAATTAGGGATGATTGATAAACTCTCCAATGGAGTCATTTCTTTGGGGCGGAGGCGCTTACTTTGGCGCTGGCAGGAGTCCTCGAAACACGACGTAAGTATATCAAAGACAAGAACGCCCTGCCGCACTCAAACAACGAAGTCTTAGCGGCGTGTTCACTTCAATGTTTTATTGCAGATAAATGCACAACGTTTCAAGCCTAACCCGTCATCAGGTAAAAAACATGACGTGACCATGTTTTGATGGGTTAGGCTTGAAACATTGTGCATTTAGCTACAATAAAACTTATGACATTAAAATGTCGTTAAGACTTCGTTGATTGAGTGCGGTAGTTTTTCTTTGATGTAATTTCTTTGCAAGTCCGTTATACCCATTTCAAAGAATAAATTAACTTGCTGCAGAGAATGCTGGGGTCCTCGACAAAGGTGATGTTGGGTTGTTAAAATCACAGCAGTGTGATACAAAAGTACCAACACATTTCCTGTAGTGGATTATATATTTATACATACACAGACATTCAATTTATAAAGTCAAAGAGAAATTCTTCGTTTTCAATCAAACTTTGACAGTTTTGACCGAAATGTGTCGTTT
Organism: Ascaphus truei; assembly: GCF_040206685.1. Lineage (NCBI taxonomy): Eukaryota > Metazoa > Chordata > Amphibia > Anura > Ascaphidae > Ascaphus > Ascaphus truei. The sequence continues at coordinate 117,946,814 of NC_134485.1, read as the reverse complement.
TTCAATTTCACCAGAGCAGATTCTACCCTGAAATATAGGTTTTGCAGGAGAGCATAGAAGCAAAAAATATATGTCTGGCTGGAATTTTACTTGGCGAACTGCTTGCAAAGTTTTACAAAGTTTGATTCTGGTGAATAGAAAAAAATCAGGCAAAGTTTGAAAATATGGCTGGAAATTATACATATCTCTAATCAATAGTATTCAGGGATTGGGAACCATAATGCCACAGATATTGCGGTTACAATAAACTGCAGTAAACTTTTTGCTCAACTCCAAACAGGACAACCGCAAATAGCATATAATATAAACGGTCCTGTGCTGCAGCATAATTGTTTTGGTGTGACTAGGGCAGTGTTATAACAAATTCCTGAATATATTCTGAATTCTTGTGTAAAATAGCATGTAAAAATATCATTTGTTAGCACATTCACATCACAGACAGGTCTGCAACCCTGCTTTTCCCCATTATCTCTTAGCATACAGAAATGACATGCAAATGAGCAGTGTCACCTTTTGCTTCTCATCCATTTTAACATGGTCCACTATAGGTTTATGCCTGCTGTATTGCACAGCTTTTCAGCACAGTGTATGTGTTATGAAGTACATAGCCAGTAAACCTACTCAGTGACCGCTGTTTCGACCTTTTGGGTCTCATCAGTGTGAGGATAGTTATACTGGCTTTGCAATCTGTAAAACAAAAAACACTGTTGGACGATTGTACAGTTGAAGTATTTTATGCGATTATAAAGGGTATCTCTCTCATTGACTTGAATTAGAGTTTCTATGTAATAGAGCCTGATTAATGAATGATTTAACCCACCAGAGAGTGAGTGGGGATAATTGCTTTGTTGAAGAAAGTTCATTTAAAACGTGCTTTGAGAAATGTCATGGGCGATATTAGAATGTCTCTTCTATAATAACTTTGTTTCATAAAGAGCTTTTCTCCCTATGGGACTCCATGAACAATTAGATTATAGTAAGCAATACGCAGCACAAAGGAATTTTTACAGACACAGCCCTTACCCAAATGAGATTACAATCTGATTTTGGTGCCCTATTTTTCTATTGTTCCCATCTGACATAAGTGTGATATATATATATATATATATACACATATATATATACACATATATATATAGACATATATATATACACATATATATACACATACACATACACATACACATATATATATATATACAGTCATGTGAAAAAGAAAGTACACCTTCTTTGAATTCCATGGTTTTACATATCAGGGCATAATAACAATCATCTGTTCCTTAGCAGGTCTTAAAATTAGGTAAATACAACCTCAGAAGAACAACAACACATGACACACTGTGTCATGATTTATTTAACAAAAATAAAGCCAAAATGGAGAAGCCATGTGTAAAAAACTAAGTACGCAAACTGCTAAAACTTTGGCTTTTATAGCGGTGGTCACACTTGCTGATGATCAATTAATCAAGGGCATTTTATTAGCAGCACCTGTCTTCTACTTAGCATCTTAATTCCGATGGAAGCAGTAAGGGTGTACTTAGTTTTTCACACATAGCTTTTCCATTTTGGCTTTATTTTTGTTAAATCATGATACGGTGTAATATGTCATGTGTTGTTGTTCATCTGTGGTTGTATTTACCTAATTTTTTGACCTGCTAAGGAACAGATGATTGTTATTATGTCCTGATATGTAAAACCATGGGATTCAAAGAGGGTTTACTTTCTTTTTCACATGACTGTATATATATATGATAAAAGAGAGAGCGCATGCCCCATAGCGTAAAAAAGCACATTTATTGATGGGAAAAGGGAAGGAGAGGGAAGAATCTCACTCACAAGTGTGGGTATAAAATAGGCAATTTGTGAATCAATGTCACCGCTAACCAGCTATCCCAGCTTCTGTAGTCCACAATCGAGTTCTTATTCCATGGACTCAGAAGATACCAGTCTATTTAATAATATAAATTATAAATAATATATATATATAATCTTGTATATCCTAATGGCCATTTATGCTGTCAAGGATGACAATGAGTTTAAATTGGATAAAATATATTGCTATACATTTCCTTCCTAAATATGCAAAACTGCTAATTATCCCTCATATTGGAAAATGTTTACATCTGCATATTGTGGTCTTGGAACTCAACCCCAATCACGTTTGGAATTGCGGCTGTATTTATTTCCTTGGGTATGTTCGCAAAGAGACTAGACTATTGTATATATTCCATGATACTTCTTAAGTTTTAAACATATCACTGTAAAACAACTTCACTGACTTGCCATAATGTATGTTAAGTGTGTAAGTGTGTAATTTGAAATGTTTTATAATAATAACTTTATTTCACATAGCACTTTGGTCCCAATGAGACTCAAGGCTCTTTACAATGTGCGGTACGCAGCACATAGAATTTGTATAGACACTGTCCCTGCCAGTTGAGTTTACAATCTATGATTTTGGTCCCTGAGGCACAAGGGAGATAAGCTGACTTCTCAAGGTCACAAGTATCTGACTCCAGGAATTCAAACTTGGTGGTGGTGTTTGCAGAGTCGGTGTCTTTACTCTCTGAGCTGCTCCTTCCCTCTCCTTTTCTTGGCTTTCTGCCACTTTGTAGCCAGAAAAAAAAAATTATGTGACTTCAATTTTGCATTATAGTATATAACTGTATATTACAGTAAGCACACTAACAACTGAAACCTAACGTTTTGCAGCATCTAGCCAGAAGCTAATTGCTTTAGTGTTGAATGATGAAGGAAACCTGTGTAGACAAGAACGGACTATAACACTGTGTGTTAATAAGATTTCATTGTTTGGACGTGCTAATTGTTTTACTGGGAATGGCACAGTAGGAAGCCCCCCCTCATTGTTCTCACTTTAATTGCAGCACTGTATGTCATGTAGGAAATAAAAGATAATGAACAAGATGGAAAGACAACTAAATGAGAGTTGAAATGTTTCCCATGCAGCGATTGCAACAAGCAAATGGCAAAATCAAATGTATTTTCACGGAAGTGTGTTGATATAAGTCTTCATCAGTAATCCTGTTCTTAAAATAATGTTTGGAAAAACAGCCTCAGGGCTACATCCAACGCAACAAATTATATAGTTAAATACTTATCTGTTTTTCTTTTCATAAGTGAGGGTCATTCAGTTCAATTCTTTGACCAAAGCATTTTATCACCAAAAAGTGATATTAGTCGGCGCTTTCACACAGCTGACAATAAAAAGTGTTGAAATAAAAAATAAAGTGATGTGTCAACTTAGTGTATGTATGTGTGTGTATGTATATATATATATATATATATATATATATATATATATATATATATATATATATATACAGTGTTCGACAAACCTATATTGCACGCCCCGGGCGAGTGGATTTAACCCCCGGGCGAGTAAATATTGGCCCAAGCGGCACACGTTTGATACTAGGTGGCGAGTAGATTTTTTGGTGATTTGTCTATCTCTCTCTCTCTCTCTCTCTCTATATATATATATATATATATATATATATATACATGTAGAGGTATCAGTACCGTGTTAGCCGAGCTTGTGTAGAGCACTGTTTATACTGTGGGCTCTCCATTCATTTTTATTCACACTGATACACATACACACTCTTTCTTCACTTGCTTTCAGTTACCCTTTGACACCTCTAGCCATAAAACACATCCACACCGGGGGAAGGAGAAGCACAGATAACATTCCAAGAGACACTGTTTTTAAGTTATCCTTGCTTCATTCATTGTAACATCGCCGGAAGAAGAGATCAGTGTATCTCGAAAGCTCGCACAAATAAAAGCATTTCGTTAGCCACAGAACGGTATCATCTATTTATTTTTTGATTATATATATATATATATATATATATATATATATATATATATAATAATTGGGTGACTAATGCTCAAAAACCTCTGGTGAGGATAAGCATTTTAAGCTTGCAAACAATGCCACGGTGACTCCTCTTTTGCAAGTCCTAATGCTGCCTGCAAAGGGCTCCCATTTTAAATGGGTTCTACACCTGTGAATAACCAGTCTATGAAGACCGTTCTCCATTCATTAGAGAGGATAAAAGAGCCTTTTGTAGGTAGTGTCAGGACTTGCAAAAGGAGACATCTTGGTGTGATTTACAAACTTAAAATGCTTTGGCCAAAGAATGTAACTAAATGACCCTCATGAAAAGAAAACCAGACAAGTATTTAACTATATAGTTTGTCATGTTGGCTGAAGCACTGAGGCTTTTTGTGTTTTGTTATATACATGAAGTCACAATCCCAGTAGCACTCCTTATGACACCTATATTTAATATGGTGTGGTGGGTTTGGGTTCTGAGCTTGCAGGGGCTGTGTGTGTTCGTATTGGTAAAGCAGCGTTCAATCCCAATGCATTTAATCATTTTGATTCGGAAAATGTTTGCAGATGCCTCTGGAGTTGAAATCCTCGAAACACATTTGTGGCATGGCCGTTTTAATGTCACAAATGTAGATGATGGTACGCAGCGGTGGCGGTGGGCAGCCAGAGTGAAGCAGAGGTGTTAGGATATGCACAGAGGCAGAGCAGGAAGCCCGGGGAGGAGTGCACCCCAGCGGTCCCAATCGGAAATCTTTCTTACTTTCGGTGTCTTACTTTCGGTGTCTTACTCCCTGACTGCCCTGCTTTGCTTCCATGCAACTCCTAACTCCTCTTCTTCAGTCTGGCGGGCCACCACCGCGTACCATCATCTCCCCACACCTGCCTCTATCACCACCCTTCTTCACTCTGCGACCCCCTACAAAATCTTGCGCACCCTTGCCTTAATGGCAAGGTCATTCAGGTCGAGCATTCAAAAAGAGACACTTAATTGAAGAATGGCTGTAAAATTGAGTCTGCTTATCTTACATCGGTATTGTACAGGAACAGTCATTTACAATATCAAAGTAATGCAAGTTTCACTTTAATGTAGTGAGGTCACTTCTGTGAAAGATGCTGTATTGTTTCATATTAGTGTTTCTATGTTAGAGCGAAATCAATATAGAAAAGGGTCAGATGTACTCTGCATCAGTAAGATGTTAATCTCCTTGTTATCTTCTCCTCTGTGGCTCTCTCGTAGCTAACTCAAAGAAAGAAATGGCAAGACATAGTGTAGCATGTAAAGTGCAATATATTCCAAATTGATCACATATGGCAATCCCACTTAAATTTTCCTAAAATAATCCGGGCATGAAGTGCACATGGTAGCTGACCGGAAACGGCGTAGTTCAGTCCTCGAGGCTCAGATCACTCTTCACCTCCAGCGTCTGATGTTCCGTCCGGTGTATGTTGTACACAATGTGTAACCTTGGCTCAGCTCGGCTACGTCTTTCTAAGCACTACAAAATCCCCCACGAATTCAGGAATAGTACCCAACGCGTTTCGCCGTGGTGGCTTCCTCAATTCAATTTGTAGAGGACATGGTAGTGCTTTATTAAGACAGAGCAGAGCTGAGCGCAGATTTACACATTGTGTAACTGTAATGCCTTTTCTTTCTTTGCGTGAGCCACGGGGAGAAGATAGCAAGGAGGGATTAATATCTTACTGATGCAGAGTCCATCTGCCCCCTTTCTTGTATTATTGCACTTTACCATCGAAACTCTCTCTTAGTCAAGTAGACTGAAGACAGACAGTCCTGTGAAGGTTGGAGCTGCAATATTGTTTTTTTGGGGGGGGGGGTTTTAAACCCAAGTTCCTTATATTTCACTTTAATATGACACGTTCACATTGGCACTGGGAGTGCTTCTTTTTCTGTTTTATATTGTTTCATACTAATCTAAATGAAGGGGACGTCTTAGAGGCAGTGCTATTCTGACAGTCATCACACGTTTCAGATTTCTTTTTATACCCTGATTATTTTACAACATTGGAACCAGGGAATCTCCTGGAGATGAACCGTGCTCTTTTCTGCAATGCCCACCCACCGATGTCCCTCAAATACTTTGACTGGACTTTAAAAAAAGCAGAATAATTAATTTTGAACAGTTTGGGCCATTTTGCTAGAACCTTTGCAGTCATAAGTGAGCTGGACATTTTTGCAGGTTTTTGTAACTTTATGCAAAGTTTGATTGGCAGGTCCGCACATCTCTCTGCACTTAACTTTTATGAAATGAGTTTAACATTGAAATGTAGGCATACTTAATTAACAGGAGTAATATTACATGGCAGCTTCTGAAAGAGAAAAAAGAAGAGGAGGCAATAAATTGTTCTCCTGTATTTTGCAGAAAGATCAGATGATTTTTCTGAAATTCCATAGAGCGCAAGTCGGTAGAGATTCTGATGAAACCCACAATATTCTTTATTTCACTACCTACTGTATCCAATAACAGACACCTCCCTCCACCATAGCATTGTTGTACTGTGAAAAAGTTAGTCTGGTTAACTTCCAGTAGCTACAAATTGCTCCTTTGAGCACGATGTCCAGAAATTAGGGTTCAGATGCGTTTTATGGTTATCCATTGGAACAGCTATTTTTAGCCTCAATTATTGTTTTGAAGCCAATTAAAAGTTGCATCGGTTTGCAATGTTAAGTGCATTACCATTGTCTGGCTTTCAGATATTAAGTAACAGCTTAATTTACAGAGCTTCTTGGGAATAGAATTTCTAGCATAATGTAACTACGGCAACACAAGATAATTTTATAATATATTCCAAATATATAGACTTTCTGTGCTGTTCTATTAAATGTAGCCTCTAATTAAAATGTGACATTAGTACTGTGGAATCAAATATTCATATAAATTGCCAGCCATGATACTTTAATTAAAATGTTTTTAACTTTTTTTTTTTAAATAATGTTACTGATATTTACTATTTGAGTTTGGAAACATTAAAACTAAATAAAAAATGTAACATTCTCATTGTATTACTTTATCATTTATTCATCTTATTTATGTATTTTACCCTGGTTCCCATCCTGTTGTTATCGTTTATTTGTGAAACGCCAACATATTCTGCAGTGCGGTACAATAGAGGTACAGTGTAATGTATATTACATAAACAATTGCATACAAATGAGGACAAAAATGCACAAACGGATACAAAGAAGTAAGGAGGGCCGTGCTCGTGAGGGTTTATAATCTGAAGGGATTGCACACAAATACCCATTGAAGTAAATTGGGCTTTCTGTGTGATAGCAGTGGATTGGCACTATCTTACTTTGTAGAATAACGGGCCTAGATGTTCCTGGTTGTCACTTAATAAACTGACAAATATAAGTAAGATCATATATATGTTTGCAAGTGAGATGCGTAAACCAATGCGTTGGTGAGTTGTCTTTGAATAACCTCTGTTGATAAGACTAGTAGCCAGTCCTCGAAGCCCCAGGCAAATTGTTATTTTGATGGCAAAGTAATTAGGGTGCCATAGTTCGTTAAATCGATAAACTTTAGTAACTGATATGCTTAAATCCAGCATTTCAGAGGAAGAGCGTTTATCGCAAGATACCAGTAAGTAAGACGGCTTTTTTTTAAGGGTGATGGAACATATCTAAGGAAGCCAATTACACTGATACATACCACCGGACATCCGGCACTTCTGGGTCATGTGATGATTTCTGGAGCGATCACATGATGCAAACATGGCCCCGGGATGCCTGAAAAAGGAGTTTTAAGGGCTCCACCTCCATTTTAATTATGGAATGGAACGGTCAGCCTGATTATCGCCTGAAAATCAAGCAAGTGCCCATGGACATACATGGTGTGTCATAAATGTTGACCTTGCTTCATTGAGCTGCACCTTTAGGTTTTACGTCACGTTTGGCTGTGACCAAACGGCCGCCGGTGCTGCGTCACCACGCATGTCGCTGGTGGGACACCTCGCCAATCGCTATCTCGACAACGCCATCTTTAAATGTTCTACATCGCCGCCGCCATTCTCGGAGCAGCGCATGACATTTAAAGATAGGGACGTCCAGATCACAAGTGGCAAGGTGTCCCGGCGGTGAGTTCTCCCGGCGGCGACATGTGGCGGCAGAGCGCCAGTGCCAGTTTTGTTGCGGCCAAACGTCCCATACTGTCACATCAACTTTTTTAGCAACCAAGTGTAATATCCCATATTCTCCTTGAAAAGAGGTTATTTTGTTTTTATCACTAAGGAGTGACAAAATAAAAATGTAAGGTTTCAGAGTCCTAGCTGCTTCTTTGAAATGATGTACTGTACTTGTAATAAATTAAATAATGATTAAATATTCTTATAAATTAGAGCAGGGTTGTTCTACTTCCAAGAAGTGAAGGCCCACCGTGCTTTTTCCAAGAGTGTCACAGGGGGGCAATATATAATGCTATAGTTTTGGGCACACAAAGCAAACATATAGTATTAACATTAACAATCTCCCTCTCCCACTCTTGGCTGTCATCTTTCCCCCTGTTCTACATTTGCATTCCGCTCTCCTTCATTTTTCTGTGCATCATTCCAACTGATTTCCTCTTCTGCTTCCTTTGGATCGTAGACAGCATCCCAGACCAAATTCAGTTCTCTAGGGAGCAAGCTGGATGGCCCGTAGCTACAGGATTTTGATGTGCTTCAGAAAAATGGGATCAGACGGTGGGAGCTGAACCAGGATATTTGTCTCTAGCAGTCATAGGTTTAGAATTTGGGATTGGTCCCATCCGGTGTATAGGATATGTCAGGATCATGCCCAGAGGAAATAACTTTCCACATTATTACCTTCATATTGTAGAGGCTGTGTATGGTCAATTGGGAACCCATACATCTTGTATTCATTTGCATTTTGCAGCTGTGCAATCCCAGTATTCCATTTAAAGTAGAAGTTCATGATGGATGCACCTTGACACTGAGCCTACTGTTGAGCAGTTCCGGGATACCCCCCTTTGTGCGCTTCCTTTGTGTTTTTAGTTTTCTTTATACTGCAGAAGATTAATCATTTTTTATTTATTTTTTTAAATCACACAGAAAACTACAAATGTACATATAGGTTTTTCCCTTGTATACAGAAGGTGTTTAGAATTTGTGGTCATTATTGATTTTTCTTCTACAAATGTGTTTTTATACGTTTTATTTTTGAAATGGTTAATTAGTGGAGGGTTAGATTTATTTGAAATGACAATTTAAAGTGATATTTATACAATATATTCATAGTATATTCATATGTGTACACACAAATAGACATATGTACAGTGTGTATTTTTTGTTAGTGAGCACACATTATTTTTGTCGTTTTTTGTATTTTTTATTAATCAATTGGATCAGCAAGGAAAATCATAACTGTGTTAGCCTGTATTAACTTTCAAGACTGCAGAAGATCTTCTGAAATGTGACAACAAAACTGTTGGTGTAACTATTGAATGGTTTGTGGAGGTGAGAAGTTCACAAAAACAAGGATGCTGGGCTATAAGAGTTTATCTTGCATCGTTGTGTGGACAGAAAAGTGATGATTGGTATTGGCACCTCACACTAACATTTTAAAAGGTGTAATAGGTTCTAATATTGTATCACGAAACCAGTGTGAAGGTTGAGCACATTGTTCCAGGTATCTCCAGGATAGGTTTACTTGACTTCGCATGTCCTCTGTTCTATTTGTGAAGCTAACGGATACATTTGCAGCGTCGCCAAAGGGGATTTCTGATGACAGTTGTAGTGTGTTTGTGATTATTGATCTTTGTGAGGATAAGAGTCATGACTTGAATAAATGAGTTGCAGCTCTTGGAACTATTTATGGCCTTAAGCAATGGAAAGATATATTGTAACATAAATCTTATTTTCATGTTTGGCCTGGGAAACAAAACAGAGAACAGTACAAAAGGACAGAATTGACAATTACTAATATGTTCAAAATACGATGTACAGGGAGAGTTTAATCTTCTGCTAGTGTTGTGAATTTAAAGGGATACAGTCATTTGAATACATGTGTTTTAATTGAATGTCATCTTAAATTCTTCTGTACTACAGTTGTTAATGTTACGTTCTGACGCAATTATCAACTCTACACATCTCAAACCCTGCAAGGCAAATATGTATACTTGCTTTGATGAACCTTTTAAGCGTTGTACTATCCAAGAGTCGTTCAACTTTATTGCAGTAAGTTAAATGCAGCACAGGCTGCTGAATTGTTCACTATTCAATGAAAATGTATTTCACGGTTAGGCTGCAATTATTAAGAGTTTAAAAGGTTAACCATTAAAGGCAGGAGAAATGGCTCCACAAAATCAAATGCACCTGGGAGAGTTACACTACTTCAGAAAGTAAGAGGATACTCTAGAAATAAGTTGTGCCCTACCCTTTCAGGTTCCTTTTTTTTCACATTGCAAAGTAAACATTCAGGGGAATAGTGTTTAACTTAGCTATGATGTATGTAATAAGACGTAACGTGTTCTCTTCAACTTGCAGGTTTGTGTAACTCAGCCGACAGCTGGATGATTGTTCCAAATATCAAACAGAACCACTATACAGTGCATGGTCTACAGAGCGGCACCAAGTACATCTTTATCGTTAAGGCTATTAATCAAGCCGGGAGTCGAAACAGTGAACCCAGCAAACTAAAGACAAACAGTAAGTGTCTGGGCAGCCTTTCTGCCTAATGCTTCTTTTATGGCTCTGTGAAGATATTGGAAGACGTGCCAAGTGTTGAGTGCATGCCACAGCCATGTTGAATGTTCTATCAATCAGGGATACCTTTATAATTGGTCATTGTCACTGGGGGTGTATCCAAAGATCCATTAGTCCACAATAAGTTATTCATCCCAACTGAACTTGCTTTCATTGAAAAAAGATGAGGAGCAGCAAGTAACTTTTTAAAGGACGAAATTTTGTTGAGTTTTACAAATCCGGCCCGGTAATTGATCTTTATTTGTTCATATGGGACGAGTTATAGCACTGGATAGTGGATGTGAAATTTCTGGCAATACTGGCCAATTGATTGGCGAGACCACACCTCATTTCCCAAATGGTTATGGATTTATAAGAATGTAACCTTACATGCTCTGTATCAGTTAGCGACACTCCTTTGCACTAGTGGAAATATAAGCTAGAACCAGTGGAATGTACATTAGTTCAGCAGTAAAAAATAATAGTGTGCTCTTTTTCATAATATTAATTTTCTGAATTACTGAGCAAGTTAGGGTGAAAACACACACGCATATAATTATGTATGTACATACTACCCAGTCTGTACTTTGTCATTAGTGGGTATTGAATAAATAATTTTATTTGCAATCCCTTTTAAGTTTAGATAACCACATAAATGACTTGCCTGAAATCACTAGGCGTATACAATTTTCTTTTAAATTTAAATACAGTTATGCATCATACATTCTATTTTTTGTAACAATATATAGTTACACTAATAATTTTGTTATCCATTAGATATTCCTGAATATTATCCCGTATTAAACCTTCAAGTAGCTTCCCACTATTGATGGCAGGCTTACAGGTCTGCAATTCCCCTTTTGTGATCTAGCTCCCTTTTCAAATATAGGAACCACGTCTGCTTTAATTCAATCTTGTGGTACTAAGCCTGAGGAAATGGAGTCCTTGAATATTAAATGTAATGGTTTGGCTATTACTGAACTTGACTCCTCAAGAACTCTTGGGGTGCCTGCAATCAGGGCCACAAATCATTGTAGGATTAAAGTGAGCTAAAGACAGTGGCATGTCTAATAGGGTAAATGTAGCAGATTGACACTTTTTCAACAAATGGGAAAAGTGTGTGTGTGTGTGTGTGTGTGTGTGTGTGTGTGTGTGTGTGTGTGTGTGTGTGTATACACATTATACACACACTTTTTCCATTTGTTGAAAAGGTGTAAATCTGCTATTTATATATATATATATGTACACACACACACACAGCTGAACCCCGTTATTGTGCGATCCGCATATAACGCGGTTTGAGCATGGACCCCGAATTAAAAAAAAAACCACTGCATACTCACTGCACACTGCATACACACACTGTATACACTCACTGCACACACTCAGCACCAGCACACACTCACAGTACCCTGCATACACTCACTGCACACTGCATTCACACACAGCACAGCACACACACACAGCCCCCCTACCTTTAATGTCACAGTCCACCTTTGGAGGCATCGTGGGGCTGCTGGGGGGGCAGAAATGGTGCAAGGCTGGAGGATAGTTGCGGGGATCCGTGGTTGGATGGTGCGGAGTTGCTGAGGGGAATGCTGGGAGAACTACAGTTGCTGCTAGGGGACATATAGGGCTGCCGGAGCCTCACTCCACCTCCTCCCGATCAGACGCGTGGCGGCCATTTTTGAAAAAATTAGCGCTATCCCAGTTATAGCGCTGTCAGATCGTGTGGCCCCGAGGACCACGCTATAACGGAGTTGAGCTATATATATATATATATATATATATATATATATATATATATATATATATATATACAGTGGTCGACAAATCACCAAAAAAATCTACTCGCCACACAAAAAAACCTACTCGCCACCTAGTACCAAACGTGTGCTGCTTGGGCCAATAGGAGCTCGCCACGATGTTAAATCCACTCGCCCGGGGCGAGCAGATGTATAGGTTTGTCGAACACTGTATATATATATATATATATATATTTTTATATATATATATATATATATATATATATATATATATATATAAATAACAAAAACAGCCTGCTACTGACCTGTGTACTATAAGTGAACCTAAATCAGTAGCAAAATGAAACCCTATAATCATGGGCTACTGACGGTGCTGGGGATAAGGTATTATGAAAACAAAAAGAAAAAAGAAGAAAAATCCCACGTAAAGCACTCAGGTGTACAAAAATATAAAACAAGTTTATTAGATACCATGACACAAAATAATGAAACAAAGTTAAAACAGTCTCATAACCCTCACATGTGACAAATACTGGCTAAATGCCTGCAATCCTAACTGGTGAGTGTCAAATCAAAAAGATGTAATGTAACATGAAGACACTATACCAACAGATGGTAAAGGCAAAATAATGCCTCCCACCTGTATGACCGGCCGTCAAACAGTTAAAGCAGACGGTCAAAGTAACACAAAAGAGCCAGAAATCCTGCACTAATAAAGAATCTGACATGTAAGCTCAGAGACTAGGGAGAAGTGCATAACATTACCCATAAAATAAAATGGGCAGGGGATAAACTCCACAGAGTAGTAATGGGACAGGTGACACAATAAAGGGAACTTAATGGTGAGCGCACACACCAAGGACCCAAAAGGCAACACAATGCTAGACTGATAATAAAATGGCACTCAAATATGGGACAGAGGAGGAGGTAAGTTGTAAACTTGAACCCCAATGGGCTCCAGGGGTGAGCCTGATTGAAAGTCAATATCACAGCATGTGAAGGCAATACTTAGCCCCGTAGATCCTCCATAAGTCAGAGCGCAACAGTCCCGCATGTGAGGTAAATGCACACGATCCACCGCCGACAGCTGAGTCAAAACCCGTAAGTGCAGGAAGCCACACGTGGAGAAGGTATGAGAGGACAAACAGGACAAACCCCGACATATGTTTCGCCTCCGCTTTGTGGTCTAATTGAACTACGGTGGTGGAGTAGCTCAGACGCCAGAAGCCAGGAAGGGGAAGGATTTCCCTGAGTCGCACGCAAAACAGATCAAGCTTGCCAGGAACCAGAGGCTGCAGTTTTGGGTTGCCGGAGGGACAGTCTACCAGGTGACACCAGCAGCAGTGATGGTCTGACGTGACAGAGCAAACAGACGGCGATTTGGCTACATGTTGGCGCATGGGCTTACCCATACAATGCTTTTTATGCAGGGACAAATTGTGAGTGTGCATTTGTCAAGATTCATGTTATTAAACCTTTGTTATTGGATTTTACACAAGGATCGGGCGGTTTTCCTCTTCTTGTTTTTATATATATATATTTATATATTAAAATGTAATCCGTTATCCTTTTTTTTTTTTGTTTGTCTTTTGGTCATTCCTCAAAACCACAGGAAAATGATCCATTTGACTTTGTTCCTTGATGGCAAAGTAATTACCATGCTATTATTAGTCAGACAGCTAAACCCAAGTAGTTGATGTTCTTAAATACAGTGTTCATCGAGAAATTCAAACATATTTCATTTTTCACAATATACAAATAAGTAAAACGTTACTTTAAAGAGGCACTCGAGGCTGCTTATTTCAGCTCCGGGGAACCCCTGCTTCCCGAGATACTTACCTTGGAAGGGGGTGCCGGTAGGAGCCCTGGTTGGGCTCACAATATGGCGGTTTAAAAGTCTTGCCTCGTGCGGGCCGATAGGAAGCCGTAATGTCATCCATTGTGACTTCCTATTGGCCCACGTGACGTGGAAGCTTTAAACTGCACCCGAGATATCAGCACCCTCTACGAAGGAAATTGTCTCAGGAAGCAGGGGGAAAATTAATGTGGTTCAGCCCCGGTGACCCCATGCTTCAAACCTATTTTTTTTAAAAAGAAGAAAAAAAACCTATGGTGGTCATTTAGGGATAATTTAAATTGTATAAGGGAGACAATTAAACTGATACATTTGTTTGACCAGCTCCTTGGGATTGCCCCTTTATTGTGTTGATTCACAATTGTAGGGTGTGATCGGTTGGTTGCGGCCTGATTTTTTTTGATTGGTTTGAGTTGGCTTGGAAAAACCCCTGTGACTGGTTGATAGAAGTAGCTTGTTTTGTTACTGGTCTAGATCAGGGGTGAGCACACTGTGGGGCGCGTGGGATTTTGTTGGGGGGGCGCGGCGGTTGCAGTGGCCCTGCGCTCTTCCCTGAGGCATTCAAGTTAAATGCCGGGGATCCGCGCGAGGCCTCTGCAACCTCAACTTAACAGGGTTCTGTAGTCATCTGGACGCGGCGCCATGGCAACGCAGCATCAAATGACGCCACGGGTCATGTGACTTACTTACCTCCATACCCGGTGCTGGTATCTGCAGTCAGAGAAACGGTGTGCCTAACGAGATGGTGGCGTTTAAATGTCCCGCGTCACGCGGGGCCCATAGCAAGACGTGACGTCATACGGTGTGGCTTCCTATTGGCCTGCGTGACCAGGATATTTAAACGTCACCAGGATACCGGTACCATTACGGAGGTAAGTATCCCTGGAAGCAGGGGGTCCCGGGGCTGATGAACATGGTTCACCTCCGGAGACCCCCTGCTTCAAACCTGTAATAAAATAAAATACAAAATAAATGAAACCTGTATTGCTGCTTTAACACTATGCTTTTAACCGAACTCTAACCTAAGTCAACATTGATGTTATTGACTTTAACGTGATATTAATTTCACGTTACGTGCCTAAAAGCAGCTTTGTGAATCCCTCCCTTTATCTTTTGTGAGCACTCTTTGAACATTGATAAACCATGAGTGGTGCAGTGAAGCAAAACCAAAGTTATTTACCAAGGGTCTTTAAGGACAAATGAAGATGAAATTGCCTTAACGAAAACCCTGTACATTATATTTAAGCCATATGATTTTGTTTTTCTTGGTAAGACTCATTTAGTTTTTGAGGAATAGGACCTTCAGCTATTTACAGCAACTGATACGTTCATGACTCACATCTGTATATGAAAAAATTAAAATCAATCTCCACAACTGTCCCAATTGGAGTGAAAAACAGAATACAATTTAAAATAAGGTTAACATACTGTATATAAGGTGACAATGGCACAAAAGGTACTCTCACTTCCTAAAAAGTATGTATACAGGAATCAATGCACCAAAATGAATAAAAAGGACATGTTGTTTGTGCACAAATATGTATTAAAACATATATTGAAAAAAAGTATCTTTCACAATAGGACTAACAGGTTTGAGGCATAATCAGTAATCATAAGGGGTAAGTATAAACGACTATAAGAATACAAATCGTATAGAGAGAACTCCATACCGGCTAGAGAGAAATGTGAAGGCTGACACCATAGAGACTCGACGTATCGGGCAAAAGGTGAAACCCTTTATCAAGAGCCTGCTGAAGGGTTTCACCTTTTGCCCGATACGTCGAGTCTCTATGGTGTCAGCCATTACATTTTTCACTAGCCAGTATGTAATTTTCTCTATACGATTTGTACTCTTATAGTTTTTGTTTACACTTAACGTTTGCATAAATTTTTAAGATGCTCTTATATATAAATGTGTATGTAAAATTCAATGTATATACAGTGTAGCCCCTTTACACCCACCCTCTGTGAGAATTCATCGCTACTAGTATGTCTCCTGGTGCCGTGCATACTTGTGAGATAACAGGAGGGCTCTAAGTTGCTCCGCGATGGTGGGGGGAGAATCAGGACAGGCTTTCAGGTTACCTTATTCGTAGTTGGCAGCGCCTCCAGTCAGCAAGGAACCTGTGTCTGCATGATGATCCATGCTGACATTTCTTTTATCACCAGGCAGTGAATCACATACTTGGATGGTTCAATGGATGTTTATTGCATTGTCCAGATTATACAGCAGTCTACATTTCCTGAAGGTTACCTCAAGGCTTGAGGCCCATCCAGGTTCCCTTCTGTTGCTCCTCCTGTATCCCCTGTTGGATACAGGGTAGCTGTTGTTCACTCCACAGGTGGAGGAAGAGACACACTGATTTCTGGGAGAGTGCCAGTATATATACCCTGGGGTTAGGCTTGTAACCCTGCCCCATAACAGGGCAGGTCTGATACTGATAGGCATCATACATTTACATATGACCCAACCAGTATCCTCCCCCAGGCTGACATTCTCAGGCTGTTGCTACGCCCGCCCCTGGATACAGTAAATTTATCCAGGGCTGCAATAGCACAGTAGGCTCTCATGAGATAATCTAACCCCTCCAGTGCCTGTCCCTAGCAGGACTTATACGGTTAGGCCCCACGGAAAGTAGTAACGGCTTGAGACTATGCTACAACAGTATAAAGAAAGTCTGAGATATGTTCTTCTCATAAGGATTTTATCACCACTGCGGTAGCACATGTGACTGCAGAAAGAGAAGCCAACAGCTGAGCTATGTACTGTACCAAAAGACAATCTGACATTTAACGTTGAATGCATTTCCTCTTCACTGGCTGAGGTTCACTTTCTAGCAGTTGAGTTAGCACAAATGTAATTTTTGTGCTCGGTAACATCAGTTCAGATTAATGGGGTAATTCAATGTAGTTCGAAGCTTGCTATTGGCCAAATCCCCCACATTCACACCGCGATCGGCCGCTTCAGACTATATCGAATTACCCCTTAAATTACAAAGTAACCTGAATGCATGAACATAATAAATCAGTTTGGCCTTACAAAGGAATTTTTGAAGGGAAAAGAAATAAAAACATCGCTTGGGAGCACATTCACATCTCAGACAGGTCTGCAACCCAGCTAGTCACCATTATCTCTTGGCACACAATGCTTCCCCTGCATCCAAGGATTCTGGGAAATGACATGCACATTAGCACAGTGTCACCTTTTACTTGCTGTCTATTTTAACATTGACCCCTATCGGCCTATGCCTGCCGTATTACACGCCCGGGTTAAAGAAGTGCAAAGCCAGTAAACCTACTCACAGACAGCTCTTTGTAAGTTTTGGGTTTCATCAGTGTGAGGCTGGTTATACTGACTTTGCAATGTGAAGCTGGACTAGGTTTCAACCACACACTAAATAAGTTATGGTGGGTAAAAATGTGATAACCTTCACCATACAGTGTACAGCAAATACAAATATCACTTGTGAGCACATGAAGGCAAAGGAAACTTTAAGAGAGCTGCAATTTTGGGTGGTAAAATGTCCAAGGACCTTTTAAACCCCTGGAGTGCTGGACGGGGCACTGCCCACTCCCATGGAGCAATCACATGATCTCGGCTTCACTGGTGATGTGAGCAGAAGAGGAGGAGTTTCTTCCGTTCCTCGTCCGGTCAGGCAGGGCACCATCTCCCCTTGAAAACAAGCAAGAAGCTACGTCATGGGGCAGTTAAGGGGTTAAAATATATTGCTTCTTTTAAGGTGAAATCTCTCCACATTTAAAAACAAAACAACAAAAAAAACAAGAATTATGCATTTGTATTTATTAATAAGATGCAGTTAAAGACTTTGTACAAGGCTATTATTATTATTAAAGCGACACCCATTTATATACCCTAAAACATTCTGCGTACACTTTAACTATTGGGGTGGCCCATGACGCAGTTACCACGTCATTGGTTTCCAGCTTGTTTTCTAGGGGAGTTCGCATCGTGTGCTCCTGTGAAGCGCTAAACACCATCTGGCACAAAGAGGGTCCTCTTTCGTCTGCGTCATAAGTTACGCTACGACCACGTGGTCACGCCAAGGAGCAGTTGCGTGATCGTGATGTGCTGGAAGGGCTGGCGTACTCTGGTGCCGTGGCCCCTCCGACACTCAAAGGGTTAAGCAGAGCAGAACATTAACATTAAGTCATCTTAACTGATCGGGAAAGCACAGCAGTAATTATATGGGGTATTATTGTAGTAAAGCAGCATAAACGGGCAGATTTGTTTTGGCCCAGGTTAAAACAGCAGCAATTTGTCACGTCTTTTCCTGGGAAACACCCACACTTAACCTCCAGAAGTAAATGTTTTTAATCGCTTTCCCGTACCCCTCAGAAACAATGTGGGAGCTGTTTCAGTCTCAAACTTGCTGGGTAGAACATAGAATAGGCTGCAGGTGCTTGTCTTCTAATTGGGCTTGATGATTTTTAACAACTAATCAAGAATCTCGCCCTTTATTTTACTTTTATTTTCAGAACAGTGTAGTGAGTGTCTGTGAGTTTCTGCCCCGCTGATCTTTAGCTGCCCTATTTTGCACATTTAAATGACAGCTCGCATTCAGCTGTGTGATTTCTGTGTGTAAGCAATTTATTAATGAATTCTCCTCAACACTCAATTATATACGCTGTGAACGCCTTCATTTGAACCTTAACAGTGCCGGAGCGCCAGCACTTCCGCATCATGTGACCGCTCTTGCAGCGATCACGTGACGTGGCTAATGCCGGAAAGGGAAGTGGGGGAGATTGAGCAAGTTTCTGTGATGTACATCATAAGGTCACTGTAAAGGTTTAACAGAGCTCAAAGCCTTCCCTGGCCATAGCCTTCCCTCACATGGGGAAGCGACTTCACAGCATGATCTGAATACAGGGTTGCCACCTTCTATCGAAGGCTAACCTAGAGACTTTTTTGCAATTCATTTTTTTTACATGTATTTATTTTATTTAAATATTTATTTGTCTTGCCTTCCACGGCGACATCTTCTGGCATCTCCCCCTACAAGGTCCGAATGGCGTGCGTTGCCATGGCGCCCATGTCACGCGATGCCCGTGGTCATGGCATTGTGACGCTGCGCTACCCATTTTCACGGCAGCGTGACGCATTGATGTAATGTAACGTCCCTTTGTCATGGCGACGTGGCGCCATTTTGCCTTCATGCAGTCACGTTGACGGGATTTGCAGGGGGAGATGCAAATGCCGCCGCCCGGAGATTTTTTGGGTAAACCCGTAGTTCAGAGATACGTGGCCGAAACCCGAAGTGGTGGGAACCCTGTCTGAGCATGAATACTGTAAGTATCCATTAGGCATATAGTATCTGTGTGTTTTTAAAGCTTTCTAGGGGTCGTTCATCAAAGTCTCCCTCCCTGCCGGCTGCAAATCTGGGGAACTGGGAACATTTTTCTTGATTTAAATTGGTACACTTTTATTGCATGAATTGCTGATAGATGACCCACACGTCCCTTAAAAATCCCAACATCTGTAAAAGATTGCCAGAGAGTTGACTTTCCAAAAAGTCAGCGCTCCAAGTAGTGTTACTATGTCTGATTTTAAACTACATTTATTCAACATTGGACTGTTTTGGATTGTATTTTAGAAGGAGATAAGCAATGTATATGCTGTAGAATAGGAAAGGGGAGAAGCTTTCTAAACAAAGTGCCTTGGTTATTCGTAAGAAGTGGTACATCTCTGGGTGTGAAAATAAAAAGCAATGATACTCCCTAGTCCCAGCACCATCACACTTCGGCCGCTGACAAAACAAGATCTTCACATTATTTAAAAACTAATGTACAGCATATAACAATACCACAGGTGAGCGCATTCACATGTCTCAGACAGGTCGGCAACCCTGGTTTTCCCTATTATCGTTTAGCATGCAGCGCTTCCACTGCAGCCAGGGATTCTGGGTAATGACATACAAATGAAATGATCGAAATCTCACACTACATGGGGCCTATGTATAAACCTTCCAAAAACGATTTTTTTGTTTATACCTAGTATTTGTAAGTGTCCACTATTAGTGTAATATTTGTTAAAATAGCCATTACAAGTTATTCCTGTGATATTAACCATTACACTGCCAGGGTTTCTAACCTCTCTGCCAGTGCAGGATTAAATGATCATCTAAGTCAGTGTTTTTTAAACTTTTTTTTGGTTAAGGGACCCTATAGTTATATTGTGAAATTCTGCAGAACCCCAACCCTCTCTAATAGCGCGTCTGAGATCAGATGCATTGTAAGGAACTCCAACCCTCTCTAATAGCGCGTCTGAGATCAAATGCATTGTACGGAACCCCAACCCTCTCTAATAGCGTGTCTGAGATCAGATGCATTGTAAGGAACCCCAACCCTCTCTAATAGCGCGTCTGATATTAAATGTATTGTGAGGAACCCCAACCCTCTCTAATAGCACGTCTGAGATCAGATGCATTGTAAGGGCTGTTCTATAGAGGGCGTGCGCGGCAGTTGCCGTTGGCTAAGGTTAGTCAACCTTTCTATAATGGTGCCGCGCGCGTGCATGGCAGTGAGCGTGGAACCGGCCGACAGGGGGGAAGATGAGGAAAATAAAGATGTTGCGCCACTACCGCCGCTGAAATGTATTTATATGTATGTACAATGTTAATAAATAATTTATTAACGTATTTATTTATTTCAAACGTATTTATAACACACCTACACATACACATACATACACACAGTACCTCACTCACTCACAGCATACACACAAAAAGTGTGCGGCACGTGCACAGGTGCGCGCGCACGGCCACACACTATATTACAAGCCTAAGGAACCCCAACCCTCTCTAATAGCGTGTCTGAGATCAGATACATTGTAAGGAACCCCAACCCTCTCTAATAGCGTGTCTGAGATCAGATACATTGTAAGGAACCCCAACCCTCTCTAATAGTGTGTCTGAGATCAGATACATTGTACGGAACCCCAAACCTCTATCACAGCGCATCTGACATCAGAAGCATTGTAAATTCTTCGTGAATTTAGAAATGGCCTGAAAATTGCAAGAAACACTTTAGGGATGCCCGGGCAACCCAAGGGCTCCTAGCAACCCGTGTTGGAAAATGCTGATCTAGGTGGTTTGTTGTACATTTAAATAACTGCACATGGTAACATTAAGGCCAGGCTCTTTCACTTCAAATGTTTGGTGGTTGTGAATTGTTTGACTTGGATGGGGGAAATCATGCTGGCAAGACTAGAAGAGAGCAAGAGGCCAGCGGGCTCTGAAACAAGTTCATCTGTTCTGCAGCCTCCAAAAAATTTGTTGAGCATAATTGGGTCCCGTTTTTTGTTTTTTCCTTCAGCAACATCTGGGCCCAACTCTTTCATTTAAGGATATCGTTTTTGCATGTTTACCGTAATTAGAGATGTACGGATGTTTTCAAAGCGCTTCGCTAATTTTGCCACAAATTTTCTGTAAATTTTGTCACGTTTTGCATTACTTAAAAATTAGCCTCTAATCCAGCAGTGTGGTGGTTAACTGCTGGTGGGCAATTAACTAACACCACCTGCCTGATTAGATTGCTTAGAAAAGCCTGTCTTTTGAGACAGGAAATGAGACTCCATTGCTCACACCTGAGCTGAACTTGGAGACAGAGCAGAGATTCCTTAGTCCACAACTGGGCTGAACCAAGGAAGGGCAGATGTCTTGAGCGACAAGCTGACCACAAGACAAAGAGGACAAGATTCTAACCTGGAGCCTGACATTTTCTGTGCACACAAGGGTGCGGTTCCAGGAGAGCAGAGAAGCTTCCCCTACAGCAGCCCAGCTAACAGATAAGACGTTTTCGTATAAGACTATTATCTATGTATGTGTATTGATAAATGTCTCCATGATTTGGGGCTGGTAAATAGCTTAGCTAACCAACCCAGTCAGAGAGGGCTGAGCTATATGTATAGATAGTCTCCAAAGCAGAGATAGGGGTTTTTGGTTGGCTCACTATTTCGCTTATGTTGATTTTTTGCTGTTTAAAGCGACAGGCACAATAAAGCCTTGTTATCATTTCATCTTACAACAGTCTCCATTGTGTACCTCTGCACATGTCCTCCTACATATGGTGTGAGAAGTGGGATGAGAGGTGGCCTTTGAAGTTTAAAGGGCCGGAGATTGCCTGTGGAATTTTTTTTTGTGCTTTTGCCTGCATACAGTCTTGCAAACAAACATGAGCAACAAAAACAAAGGTTCACCTGCAGCAGAGATCAGAATTAAAGGGGCTTTGCCTTCCAGCAGTAGTCAGGGTTCAAGAAGTGAGTTAGCGCTCCAGAGGAGCTAGGCTTTATTGTTTTCGGTAAAAAAAAAAAAAATTGCGCTGAAGCAGTGAATACAGACAGTGACCCACGAGCGGTACTGATTCTGGAAGTAAAGACTGCCACACCGCATAGGACTACCAGCTGTGAATGGAGTAAATGTAGAAAAGTGTGAAAATTGATGCAAGACTGTGCTGAAGCAGGGGAATTTTCAGCAAACAAATGCGGAGTGTAAAATTGCCTAAGGGGAAAAAGGGATTGCTGAACTGTGTAAAAGGTATTCCAAAGCCAATTGCTTAGTGTTGAGTTACCCTGCCGGGAGTGAAAGAAATATTCCACTGCAAAGAATGTTTTTTTTTTCTGCAAGTAAAAAAAAAAAAAAAAAAGTCTCCCTGTGTATCTTGGAGAGTGAATGCCATAATACCCAAAGATGAGACTGAAAATTACTAAACTCAAGCAGAAAACCAAATTCTGTTGCTGAAGCGGAGGGATTGCACATAGCAAGTAAATAGTGTAAAGCAAATGCCTTTGCTGAAGCCAGAAAATGGGCAGCTAGCAAGCATTGTATTTAAAGAAATAGAACCCTGGGGTAGGAGTGCAGAATCAAAGCCAGAAGAATCCTTAGCTGAGGAAGCTGAAAAGATAGGACGTTCTCTGGAAAGGGAGGTGGAGGTGCAACTCGGTCCCAAAGAAGCTGAACTGGCGACTCCGTTGTGTGGAGGAGGTGCAGAAAGACCGCTTCAAGACCAGAAAACTCTTAAGGGCTAGTCCTAACTGCTCTACAACTGTTGCCATACAGTTTGTCTACAAAAAGAGGAGTGCCCGACGCAACGGAAATCTCATGACAGCGCACTCGGTAAAAAGACTTTACTTGGAAAAAGTCCTCCTCAAGCGACTGAGGAGTGCTGATCTCAAGCACCTTCGGGAGGAGACAAAAATAAACTGTAGAAAGGGCTCCAATCCCAGCGGGACAGAGGGTTCTCTTCCTCCATCCACTCTCATTCAAGTCACAGAAAGATCTTGAATGAGAGAGGAAGGATGGGCTTTGGCCGTGGTAAGCCCAAGCTTCCCACAAACGGGAGGTATGTAACAGGGGACTTATCCCTGTTCACAAATGTGCCTCTAATCCAGCAGTGTGGTGGTTAACTGCTGGTAGGCAATTAACTAACACCACCTGCCTGATTAGATTGCTTAGAAAAGCCTGTCTTTTGAGACAGGAAGTGAGACTCCTTTGCTCACACCTGAGCTGAACTTGGAGACAGAGCAGAGATTCCTTAGTCACAACTAGGCTGAACCAAGGAAAGGCAGATGTCTTGAGCGACAAGCTGACCACAAGACAGAGGACAAGATTCTAACCTGGAGCCTGACATTTTCTGAGCACACAAGGGTGCGGTTCCAGGAGAGCAGAGAAACTTCCCCTACAGCAGCCCAGCTAACAGATAAGACTTTTTCGTATAAGACTATTATCTATGTATGTGTATTGATAAATGTCTCCATGATTTGGGGCTGGTAAATAGCTTAGCTAACCAACCCAGTCAGAGAGGGCTGAGCTACATGTATAGATAGTCTCCAAAGCAGAGATAGGGTTTTTTGGTTGGCTCACTATTTCGCTTATGTTGATTTTTTGCTGTTTAAAGCGACAGGCACAATAAAGCCTTGTTATAATTTCACTTTACAACAGTCTCCATTGTGTACCTCTGCACATGTCCTCCTACAATGTCATTTCCCAGAATCCCTTGCTGCAGTGGAAGCGCTGTATGCTGGGCGATAATGGGGAAAGATAGGGTTGCAGACCTGTCTAAGACATGCAAATGAACATACAGTAATATTTACAGTTGCTTTATGCTTTACTGTGGAGGGTTTTTTCACTTTTTTTACCCACCATAACCTTAATAATTGTGATATATATATATTATATATATATATATATATATATATAATATATATATATATATATATATATATATATATATATATATATATATATATATATATATATATATATATATATATTAAAAGCCACTTGGCAAATTTTCACTAATGAAAATGACAAAATGTAGCCTGGTCCTCCATAAACATTTCACACATCTCTAACTGTAGCAGTACCTTATAATGTACAAATATGCAAAGCTCATCTGTATTTTTCAGTCATCTGAACTAATCCGTCATGCGCTGCAAGCGGAATGAATTTCCTCACTGCAGTGAGCATATGTGTCTGACAGGTCTGCAACCCTGCTTTTTCCCCATTATCTCTCAGCGTACAGTGCTTCCACTGCAGCCAGGGATTCTGGGAAATGACACGCAAACGAGCACGCAGATACGCCAAGATTTTTATGGTCAATATCTGTGTATATTCAAATATGTTTAATTGTGCATCTAGAAAACAGAAGCGCAAACTACCATAGTGATGTACAGTATAAGAAAATTGTACTAATAAATGAAAAAAACAGATGTACCGTCCCTTACAGAAATAAAGGTTACAATGAGCTCTGAAATAGAATCATTGGGTGCACTCATCTTTCTTTCTCCTATAATCGATCGGCGTCGTAATCGCGAACTTCTAAGGTCCAATCTTTGTTACTATTCATGATAGAAAGTTAGTTAAACTTTTTACGAGTACATTATTTATACAGGCATACCCCGCATTAACATACGCAATGGGACCGGAGCACGTATGTAAAGCGAAAATGTACTTAAAGTGAAGCACTACCTTTATTCCACTTATCGATGCATGTACTGTACTGCAATCGTCCTATACGTGCATAACTGATGTAAATAACGCATTTGTAACAGGCTCTATAGTCTCCCCGCTTGCGCACAGCTTCGGTACAGGTAGAGAGCCGGTATTACTGTTCAGGACGTGCTGACGGGCGCATGCGTGAGCTGCCGTTTGCCTATTGGACGATATGTCCTTTCTTGCGAGTGAGTGTCCTTAAACCGGGGTATGCCTGTACATATATTCTACACCGTTATCACTATTTTTTTATATATCACGTTTTACATTTTGGTAGAAGTCCTATCGGATTTTTCTAGTTTGAAGGTAGGAATTATATAGCTGTATTTAATCATATTGAATATTGTTCATGCACCAACAGAGCACACTGCTGTCACTCTTTTCTTTTTACCATACTTAGGTACGTTTTGCTTTGACTTTTCTGGAGTTTGTATTGATCTTCAGATTGAGTCTCTCCCCACGTAATAACAAATGACATTGTTTTTAATAAGTTGATGCAGCTGTGAAAATCTATCAAAACAATAAAGGTTTTAACTAAACTCCCATAGGAAGAACGCATTATGAGCATCAGTTGTAACCTTTATTCCCACATGATACAAAAAACACTAAAATGTGAGTAGGGAAGGGGGAAGCCAGATAAAATCTACAATGACCTGACCCATGGCTTAGCTAAGATCCAGGGGTAAGTGGGTTCCTGCGTATTACACCAAGCAGAAAAGAGTTTTAAGCCTGGTTTAACAAGTACGGAGCAATAAAAATCAAGTCCCCAAAGTAACATTCCATTAAGATTGAAACCAGTTTAACTCAACAACAGCTGCACTTGTATAAAACCGTCTCCATCATAGAATATCCCCTGTTGACTTTTGTAAGTGATGGTGTCATGAAAATGAGAAACAGTTGTATACATACATATACATACATATATCTTTTTTTTTTTTTAATACCGTATATGTTTTAAAAAAATAATCTGATTTTATTGAAAATAAAAATAAATAGGTTTTAGGAGTGCATTTACTGGAAGTACTATATAGCACTGTATAAAGTGCTTGAATATGAAATGTTTTTTTATTTTTATTTCAGCGATTAGTATAACTACATACATTTTAATTGTATAAGGCGGATACATCATTTTTTTATTTTTTTTAAACAGTAAATAAAAGATTGCAACAAGAAACATTTGAACTATAGCTGAACTTGTATTTTGGAGTATGAGAACATCTTTATTGAGCATAAATAATGCATATGTATATTATGCATGAAAAGTGTTCCTCTGAATAGCAGTAGAGGACCACTTTGCCTATTGTTAATATTATATTTTATTTGTATGGAGCTAACATATTCCGCAGTGCACATTGCAACATTTGATAGAGTTTATATAAGTTAAAAGTGACACTGCTCATTTGCATGTCATTTCCCAGAATCCCTAGCTGCAGTGTAATGGTGAAATGCAGGGTTGCGGACTTGGCTGAGACATGTGAATGAGCTCACATGTGATATTTTTATTTGCTGTACACTCTACAATGGAGGGTTTTTGTCAGTTTGTTTTAACCCACCATAACTCATATAATGTGTGGTGATAAGTTAAGGAAAAACTGAGAAAATAGCAAGGAGGTCCTTGCTCTGATGAGCTACCCATTTAAAAATATTCATATACTCAGCAGCATAGCTTTAGAACAATTTAAAATCTAATTTTCCTTGGCATTTGTAGTTGAGGATGCATTTTTCCAAATATATTCCAAAATGAATTCTGAATTTATGACAAAACGTTGAATCCTTAAATCCATTGTTTGTGTTGGCATGTAAACTGGAGTCCCCTGTGCCATCTTTTATTGACGCTTGTTTGCGAGCCACGAATATTAGGCTGCTTGTTGAAACGTTTCCTCGTGTACTGTGAGCCTTTCGGAATCTTTGCTAAAGGGAATTTCCTGATATCGTTGGTTTTCATATGTCACATTTCCTTCCGAACTGACTGGGTTGAGAAAAAAAAATACTACATACAGTAAAATAACATGCTTGTACTAGCTCTCTAGATATACTTTTAATCCCCTGTTCACAATGTGTGTGTGTGTGTGTGTGGTGGTAATTGCTGACATTTGCATTGTGTTTGATCTAAATATAAAACACAATTACAATATACAGTTGCGTATATGTATATGGAATCCTAAAAAGAAGTGTCCCCTAAGCCAGGGGACGCAAACTTTTCAGTCCGTGCCCCCCTCCTTACCTTGTCTCCGGTGTCAAATGACGTCACTGGGTCACGTAGCCTAAGGCTGCGTCCATAGAAGGACAGTCAGCGCTGAGCCATGTGGACGCTCCGCGATGAGCCCCGTCATCCTCAATGAGGATGTCTTGAGAGGGGGCTCCCGCAAGCGTCCGCAGGCGTGCTGAGGCGCAGGGATTTTCAGCCGACAGCAGAACCTGTTTCTGAGCGCGCTGTCGGCTGAAAACCTTCATTCAGAGCGAAGCAGCGTCAACGGCGCCGTGACGTCGGCGCTTCGCGGGCTATTGGCCCAGTGACGTCAGTGCCCTGCCTCCCCCCGCCTCCCGATCGCGCACGCTGGCTCGTCTGCCAGTTCATGCAATCGCTCCTGATTGCGCAGACGAGCCTCAGCGTGAATGCAGAGGAGCGCTGACTACTAAACTATGGACGCAGCCTAAGACAAAGTGCGCTCCCCCGGCATTTAATTTAAATGCCTTGGTGAAGAGTGCAGGGCGTCTGTAACCGCCACATCCCCCCCTGGAAAATCTGCCATTTAAACGCTTTTTGTAGGTACAGCAGCAGGACCGTTGCACTCTGGTGCCGCTGCTGTTTCTCTGGCTCTCACAGGGTTGCATTATGCCTAGAATTTCCCTACTGTTAATAATGATTCATTTATTTTTTAGACCGAATGTGCAGTTCCCCTTAAAGTTCTTTTTTTTCTTCCTGATTGCCCTTACTTTCCCTTTCTTATCCTGCCACACATTTCTTGGTCAAATTCTACAAAGGATCTATATTTTTTGGATAAATCTTAGATGTAAAACCGTTTGTTGTGGATACTCCTAAATGTGTAACCAATTACCTATAGCTGGGTGCGCATAGCTTTTCCCCTGCGTCCCCCATGCTGGCACTCCCCCTCCCTTCTCGCGCCCACCGACCTCCCCTCTTCCCCCATAACTGTTCACCGGCGTCTTCTGATGTCACGACGTCATGTGACGCCATGTTGCCAAGGCGATGCATCGCAAGAAGCCGCCGATGACCAAGTAAGAGAACTTGGAGGCCTCGCGCGCGCTGCCAGGGATTTAATTTAAATGCTTTGGGGAAGAGCATGGGGCCTCTGTAAGCGCCACTACCCCACCCACCAGAGAATCTCGCGCCCCCCAATTTGCGCACCCCTGACCTACAGTATGTCTCCATTCTTCTCTCCGCAAGACATGTCTCCCAAATTAGCCTCCCAAAAATATACTATGGCGATCATTTATCAATGTCTCTCGCCTGCAAAACGGGGGGTAAACAAAAATACCAAATTTACCAAGACCGTATTTTTTCCCATTGAAACCAATAGATTATTTTCTCCTCGGTTAAATCTGGTGCCTTTGTTTTGCCCCAGATTGGCAGCTGTGAGACTTTAAGAACACCCACAGTATTACTTAATTTCCAAATCTATTCAACATCTTGACATTTTTTTAATAAACATTAAAAGCATCAGAAAATGTATTAGACGAATAATTTCATTTTAACGGCAACACATGTTGCTATGTGGGACAGCACTGTAGAAATTACTTAAATTAAACTAAAACATCATTTCAAAGTAAATTCTGCACTCCTTTTTGAAGAAGTTTTTTTGAGCCTATACAATACTACCTTATATTACACTGTATTATACTGTTATCATGAAGCACACAATGTCTATTAATTCAACTCTCATACTGTATATACAAATGTATCTCTCGTACGTCTAGAAACACGTGAGATTTACTTTCACTAAACATGTTGCTTTATAATTATTATTATCCCAGGGTGATTTATCCAAGCTTAACCCTTGGTTGAACCTTAAAGTATTATAAATACAAAAACGGAATGTTCTATTACCATTAACAGGCCCTCAGAGATTTCTTTTGATCTGAACAAGCTTATGGACGTGTCTGCTTAAAGCCCCTTTCATTTCCTATAACAGTTAGATATATGGAATGTCTAGACCGATATTTTATGTGCAGTTAACACTACCGTACACTCTGTATAATTACATATCCCTACCTTCTGCACTATTTTTGTCTACTATATTTGCAAAAACGTGCGTTCAGAAGAATAGCCGTCATTTCCAATCAACTAACTAGAAGCGGAACTAGGTATTATTATACCCGGAACAAGTTCCACCAACTGCACTCCCCATACCCCATTTGTAGAGCTAGGGCAAAACACACTATTTTTGGGCCCTCTGACAGAAGGAACATTCTCTCCTAATATGTGTATATTGTTATCTTTGTGAAACTCGTTTCTTGGTTTTCTCACTGCATATTTGATCAAAATTGATTTGGTGGGGAATTGCTCTGCTACCTATTTTTTGTGAATCAAGATCAACATATTGCATTAATAAATCTTTTGTACCTACACCAGGCTTCAAAGGCCGGTTATTTGCTAATTACCACATATAAACGAGAACGTCTAATTGGAAACCACTCTACATTTAATACAGGCACATGTAGCAAATATGCAGTTGGTCTTCATGAGAAGATGTGGCTCTGTGAGTACCGACACTGCCTCTGTAAACAATGACACTGAGGTTGAAGCAGGGGAACCTGGTTCAGTTCCTGGTGTTAGGTCCAAATAACTTTATCTCACCAAAATCATGGATTGTAAACTCATCTTGCCAGGGACTGTGACTGTAAAAATTATTACGTGCTGCGTACCACGCACTATACTGTAATATAGTGTGAAACACTTTCAGTTCCATCGGGAGAAAGGCACTATATGAAATACTAAAGTTATTACAGTATAGTAAGAAGTGAAATGTGGTTTGTTCTGAACCCTTCTGTTTACACAGACTTCTGAATTGAAGTATATTTTTGATTCTTTTTACCCGATTATAAAAATCATTGACAGTAATGCTAAACAAATCTAATGGAGCTAATCCAACATAATCACCGTCTGTATGTCCAGGAGTTGGTATGGATCAACTAACCAAGTGGCTTAGTCTCCCAAACAGTTTCCTGTTATTGTACCCATTGCTATTCAAAAGCAGGGCCCGCCAACACAAACAGCCACAGTAATGTTTTTACACCATCATATTTTTACAGCGTTTTAATTCATACCCATTATTTTAACGCGCCGTTTAATAATTTACTGCACACTCCGTTGCATAAAGCTGTCAAACATCGCACATATATGAAGAAACTTAAGCAGGTGAACAGATCTAAATGTAAACAACGATACTTTAAAATAAGTTCAAGTGGATGTAAAAGGTTTTGTGGCATTATTAGTATATCAAATGGATCAAAGAAACTGCTAGGGTCAATATATCATCTTACCATTTTTATTCATCATAGAGAATGTAGTATTTTTCAGCATTTTAAAACCTTCAACAAATCAAATGTGAACATTGAGTGCTGCTGTTACTGTTAGAGAAAGTACAATTTAAACACCACCATAATGGGGGGTTTTCCACCAACATTTTGTTTTTATATTTAAAGGAATTGGACCGGGTAAAAAAAACAAAGACGGGAGAAGATGGGGGATTGGTTTATTACAAGGTAGTAAGGACAGGCATACACAAATCAGAATTAAGAGATCAGTCTCTAGAATTAACATTTGTTCAAAAAAAGAAAAAAAAGGGCAGTAAATCATAAATACGATATAGATTTCGCATAGCAGATATAAACATGGACACAAAGTAGCCTCTGCCACTAGAACCAAATCCAGGTCTGTCCAGCCTGTCCTTACTATTTTTCTTTGATATGGTAATGGGATATTACATTCTCTCATAGTTACATAGTTAAAATCTCTGAAGAGCGTAAATCCACCAGAACCGACATAATGTTATAAATGATTTTGTTTCTCTAGCGCAGTGTTTTTCAAAGGGTTTCCTGCAATTTTGAAGTCGTTTGAAAATTGTACCAAATACAGAAGAATTTACAATGCATCTGATCTCGGACACATTATTGGAGAAGGTTGGGGCTCCTTACAATGCATCTGATCTCAAACACCGTATTGGAGAAAGTTGGGGTTCCTTTCAATGCATCTGATCTCAGACGCGCTATGAGAGAGGGTTGGGGTTCCTTACAATGCATCTGATCTCAGACACAGTATTGGAGAAGGTTGGGGCTCCTTACAATGCATCTGATCTCAGACACGCTATTAGAGAGAGAGTTGGGGTTCCTTACAATGCATCTATTCTCAGACGCGGTATTAGAGAGGGTTGGGGTTTCGCAGAATTTCACATTATAATTATATGGTCCCTTAACCAAAGGAAAGGTTGAAACCACTGGACTCTAGCCTGTAGGTTACTGTAAAAAGAATGAATAAAGAGCCGATCACAGCAAGTGCTTTCTCTAGCAAGCATATTGCACATTTTCTTAAGAAGGTTGTTGGGCTCCAATTTAAATTCGTCATGAATTCAGCTTCAAAAAGTATTCCAATGTGTAAAGCATTTCTGAATTAATTGAAATGCTATAATGGCGTACATAAAAATGTTTAGTTACATTCCCATCACCTAACAAACCTCACTACTGTGGCCAGAAAGTGGGAACTATTGACAAGCTCATACCAAGCACCTACCAGGATGGGGAAGCAGGGTGTCCCCAAAAATGAAATGCACTGTTTTCATTTCTGGGACACTTAGGCAATTTAAATCTCCTATGTTATGTGGACCTAAAGGATGAGGGGGGATTTGAATACCAGGACGTTCCTGTGCTGCCCTTACCCAGCCTGGGGGGAAGGGGTGAGGAGGAAGAGGCGGACTGCTACTTTAACTTTTTTGTCCTTTTATATTGTAAACTCTTCCTAGCAGGGATCTTTTTTTGTTTTTGTTTCAAACAATTTTTATTTATTTTTTAGATAACATAGAGGGAGGGTGTGGGTACAGAAAAAAGAAGGGGAGAGAGGGTTCAACCCCCACCATAGTCATAATAAAAATCAACAGTTACAATATCTTTAGTATAAATGTAACAATCTTCCTGGTTATAGTCAGAGATAAAAAATAACCAATATAAACAGACGCTCACAGTGGGAGTGACGGAGGGGGGTCTGGGTCGCAGGGTAGGCAAGAAGTTCTTTTGATAATAGTTTTTTTTTCTTATCCTGGATCATTTATTTTTTAGATATTTTAGTTTATCTCTCGGCCTACTTATTCATTGCGCACATAGATTTTAACTATTCTTTTAGTATTTTTCCAGTTAGTTTAAACTTGTACATCTTGGAGTGACGCTATATCTTCTGGGAAAGCGCACAACCAGGGGTTCCAGATTTTTTCAAACTTATCCATATTGTTATTCATAAATGCCGCCAATTTTTCTATTTCTTAAACATGTTGCACCGTCTCTTGGAGAACTTGGTATGATGGTGTATTAATTAGCTTCCATTGAAGTGCTATTGTGCATCTGGCTGCTGTCAACAGATGTGCGATAGATTTATTTATGGCGTACGACACATTGGGCAATGGTTTCCCTAGGATCAATATTACAGGGTCCATTGGTATAGGGACCTCGAACATCCTGGTGATCTTTCTTATAATTTTCCTCCAAAAAGGAACAACCTTTGGCAAGTCCAAAATATATGATATAATAATAATAATAATAGCATGTTCTTGTATAGTGCTGTTAGTTTCACGTAGCGCTTTACAGAGAGATTTTGCAGGCAGAGGTCCCTGCCCCGTAGAGCTTACAATCTATGTTTTTGGTGCCTGAGGCACAGGCAGATAAACCAGGCTTCCCTGCTTCAAACTCAGTGCCAGTCAGTGTCTTTACTCACTGAGCCACTCCTTCTCATAATGTGCCTCAGTTTCTCCAGCATAGCACGCTTGCTCCCTGATATATATATATATATATATATATATATATATATATATATATATATATATGTATATGTGTTTTATCCTATCCGGTGTTAAATACCATCTCATCATAATTTTATACATGTTATCTTTGATAATGGTGCAGAGAGATGAGCTCGCCGCTGACTCCCAGACAGGGCCGCCAACAGAAATCATAGGGCTCAGGACAAATAAAAGGAGCAGCGCACCTACCGAGAAAAAAATATTAGCACGCAACTTTTGCTTAACTGTTTTCTTATTGTGATACAGAAAAAAACATTACAATGCAACCTGTTTTATTTTTATATTTTCAACAAAAGACAGATAGATGACTGTTTGGGTGGGTGGGTGAGTGACTGGGTGGGTGGGTGGGTGAGTGACTGGGTGAGTGAGTGACTGGGTGGGGAGGTGGGCTCGGGGAAAGCACAGGAGGGGGTGCACGGGAGGTGGGCTTGGGGGGCGCACAGGAGGTGGGCAGCTAGGGGGGAGGTGTTCAGCTGGGGGGTGGCGCGAGATGCCGGACGGCTGCAGCATCCTCCGCGGCTGCTGCTGGGTTGGCACGCAAGAAATTAGCTCTGGGGGCGGGGCAGGTGGCTGCAGCATCCCCCGCGGCTTCTGCATGGTGCAGGAGGCGCACGCGGGGATGCAGGGTTGGCGCTTCCCTGCCCTCCGTCCCACGTTGGGAGCGGGAGGGGATTGAGGAAGCAAGCTGGGGGGGGGGGGGACCACAGGCAGCAGGCAGGACACCATGTGGGACCTCGTCTCTGCGCATGCGCAATTGCCACCATTTTTTTTTTTTTAACTTTTTTTTTTAATATAATGGCCAGGGCCGCGCTGGGCCCCTCTGACTCACGGATCCCGGGACGCCCGGGCCTTTTGTCCCTCCCATTGGCGGCCCTGCTCCCAGATCTCTGCCCAATCTTCTTTGGGAATCTCTACTCCTATATCTTTCTCCAATTGAGTCATATACGAGTGTTTTTAGTTTTTGTCTCTAGAGCACATGTCTGATTTGTGTTTATCTGAAATACTCAGAGTGGAATATTATATTTCTCTCGTAATTCCTCAAATGTATATAATTTCCCCTGGGACAGAAAGTCTCTAATCCTAAGTATTCCTCTTAGGATCCAAATACTATTCCTTCCTGGTGTACATCCCGGGGGGAATGCCTCATTCCTCCATAGAGGGGTCATAAGTGAGTGTCGCCCCTTTCTTTTCTCCCAGTTGTCCCACATATATCATGTGTATTTAATAACCGGATGCCTATATACCTCTTGCGGTCTATTTTTTTTAGGGATCCACAGTAATATATCTATATTCTGCGCCGGGATCTTGTTTGCCTCTATTTCGACCCATTTAACCTCTTGGTTAGGTCTATGCCAAGCTGGTAGATGGCTTCATTGTGCTGCGATTAAAATATTTATTTAATTCCAGTGAAGCTAGTGCACCTTCTGACCTAATGAACTAAGCACGGTTCTTTTTATTCTCGTTTTTTTTCTTTCCCCAGATAACAGCATACATTTTACTTTGCATATCATTCACCATTTTAGTTGTAATCGGGACTGGAAGGCTACGAAACAAAGTAATTTAGGAAGAGAATTCATCTTTACTGATATTTTTTTGCCAATCCATGATATATAATACCTATTCCACTCTTCCAGGTCTCTTTTTATTGTCTGGAACAGTTTTGGGTAGTTGACTTTATAAAGTTTTGTATATCTAGCAGTCAGATTTACCCCCAGATATTTGATACTACTTTATTCCCATTTAAAATTAAAATTTAGTTTTAGTAATTTTTTTGTGTCCCTGTCTCTACTCCTATTGCCAGTGCCTCTGATTTTGTGTTGTTTATTTTATAATTTGAGGAAAAAAATTAATGTTGAGATTTCCTCAAATAGATTCGGAAGTGAAGTCAGTGGTTTGGTGAGTGTTCGTAGAAGATCATCTGCGTAAAGGGCTATTTTATATTCTATGGTTTGTTTTGTCAGACCTTTGATGTTCTTATTAATCTGAATTTTATTTGCTAACGGTTCTAAACTCAATGCAAACAATAACAGCGACAGTGGGCAGCCTTGTCTTATTTCATTATTTATATTAATTATACTGAGCTGATCCCGCCCATCTTTAACGTGGCCCCTGGTTGGTTATAGAGCGCTTTAATACCATTTAGAATATTTCCCCCGATTCCAAATTTCTCTAGGGTTGTAAACATATACAACCCGTCCGCTCGGTCAAATGTTTCTCAGCATCCCGTGAGATTAATAGCGTTGGTATTTTTTAAATATTTGCTAAATGTGTGAGATTTATCACTCTCCTTATATTGTCCGCTGCTTGTCTCCCTAAAATAAATCCTACCAGATCTGGGTTGATAATCTTAGGTAACAGTTTATTTAATCTTATTGTGATAATTTTACTATAAATTTTGATATCGCTATTGACCAATGAGATTGAAGAGGGATTCCTCCCAGCGTGGGAAGGGTAATGGTGGGGCACAGAGCCAGCGTACCCTTCCCACGCTGGGAGGAATCCCTCTTCATTTCCACATCGGGCTGAGAGCATGCTGCTGCCAGGACTTCAGAAACAAAGGCCGTGAGTACCCATATGGGATTCAATATTGCATATTAGAGGTCTAGCTCCAAGGGTTTATGGACTTTTAGATTTATGGGTTAGGTCTCCATTATCACATGGATATCCTTACATCCTAAAACGTCTATCCATCATTGATATACCCTCAATTGTGAGCATTAATGACCACGCTCTGCCTTTACTCACACTTATTTAGTGGTTTGGAACAACAAATGTATATTTATAATCAAGAAGATTACTATCATTTGAGATGCATCTCTTTGGAATTTTCTTGAGCACTGGATTAGGAGATTAGTCTCCGTTTTCTTCCGATCAATGAGATTGGTCAGTAATTACTACAGCGATTATGATCCCTAGGTTTTGGAATCACAGAGATTTGTGCTTTCAGCATTGAGGGAGGAATTTCTTTACCCTTCATAAAAGAGTTAAAACGTTTTCCCAGAAAGGGCACCAGAATTCTTTAAATGTTTTGTAATAATTATTCGAAAGTCCGTCTGGACCAGGAGTTTTTGTATTTTTGAGTTCCTTAATCACTGCCAGTATCTCTTCCTGTGAAATTTCTGCATTTAATAAAACTCTATCCTCTTTCAGAATTGGTAATTGACAAGAGTCTAAGTACCTATCTATTTGTTGTTTAAATATATCTGGGTTTTGCTTATGTTTATTTTGTAGGTTATATAAAGATGAGTAATATGCTATAAATTCCTCTT
This sequence comes from Ascaphus truei, assembly GCF_040206685.1. Classification (NCBI taxonomy): domain Eukaryota; kingdom Metazoa; phylum Chordata; class Amphibia; order Anura; family Ascaphidae; genus Ascaphus; species Ascaphus truei. Next base: position 117,910,327 of record NC_134485.1, on the reverse strand, counting down.
CTATTACTTTTGGGTCGAATGACGTTTCTCCGTTTCTCATTTTAATTTATTTAATATTGGAGGAAATTTGGATCTTTCCCAGTTTCTGAGCTAATAATCTGTCCACTTTGTTACCTTTTTGGTAGAACAATTGTTTGGTCCATTTTAAAGCTTTTTCTACTTTGTCAATTTGCAAAATTCTCAAATCACCCCTTACGTTAAGTAATTTTTGATAATTTGCATCTGTGGGGTTGTTATAGTTATCGTCAGTCCTCCCTAGTTCTATTTAACATTTAATCAGTTTATGCGCCCTTTGCTTCTTCCGAGAAGCAATAGCTGTAAACTTTCCCCTCATGCATGCTTTGTATGTATGTATCACATTCTATTTTTTAAATTGTATTATTTTTTTCCCACCTAGGTCAGCCATTTAAATTAGACCCCAAATCTGCACACCGGAAGCTTAAAGTGTCGCATGATAACCTGACGGTAGAACGAGATGAATCGTCTTCAAAAAAGAGTCACACGCCAGAACGTTTTACAAGCCAAGGAAGTTACGGTGTTGCGGGCAATGTGTTCATTGACAGCGGACGCCATTATTGGGAAGTGGTTATAAGTGGAAGCACCTGGTATGTAAAAAAAAATATATATATATATATCGACGTTATAGTTCTTGCATGGGGGTGTGTGTTTTGCTTAATAAGGCAATACCATAATAAAGTGATGCATATGGTTTTCCGAGGTAGAAACTTGAATTACACACTTTATTACCTTTCAAAAATGAATAATAATAAAAAATAACATCTAGAATCCATCTGCGCTGCCTTGGTTCACGAGAAAAGTTGGACTCAAAAAAATTGCAAATCGGGGAATAAAAATGGACATCAGCAACCTCATTGCTGTCAACTCGAGTGGGCCATTTAGATTACTTGTGTTTCAATCCAACAGTGCTGATTATTTGTAAATAATGACGTGTTTTTTATTTTTTGTTTTTGTTTAGGTATGCGTTGGGCATTGCGTACAAATCCGCACCCAAGCATGAGTGGATTGGGAAGAATTCCGCCTCCTGGGTGTTTTGTCGTTGCAACAACAACTGGGTAGTGAGACATAACGGCAAGGAGATTCCTATAGAACCGTCACCGCATCTTCGCCGCATTGGAATTCTGCTGGACTATGATAATGGGTCCTTGGCTTTCTATGACGCTTTGAACTCCATTCACCTTTATACGTTTGACATTGCTTTTGTACAGCCTGTGTGCCCAACCCTCACCGTGTGGAATAAGTGTTTAACTATTTTGACAGGCCTTCCCATACCGGATCACTTGGACTGCATAGAGCAGCTACCGTGATGGCCTCTCTGAATCCAAAACATCAATGCAAGTTGCAGAAGACGGCTAAAACAGGACTGGAGTTCATCCCTCTCCCCCCTCCCCCACTTCTCTGAAATGTCTAAGAAACAAGCTGATTTTCATCCATCCAGGTGTGAAATAAAATACATTAAGGTGCATTTTGCACGAGAGGTTATCATTTTTTTTTTATTATTCCTACATTACAGGGAGATTTTTTTTCAAATTATTTATAAAATGGTTTTAATTAGAATTTGTTCTGTTTTGCACATTGTTGGGCGATAGTGTTTACCTGTCCCATTTGTATTCTTCCCATACCAAAAGAAATGGTATATGTTCTGAAAAGTAAACTGCAGTTTTATATTGAGTTTATTGGTGCACAATCACTGCCACAGCCCCTTATTATACAATGGTATTTTTATTTTCTTAAATGTGCAGTCCCACTTGGCTGGATTAGAAAGACAATCTGTTGTCATTACTTTTTCTTTTTCATTATGGTCGCAACCTTCATTTTGGATGAATATTTAGATCCGGGCTGGCCAACTCCAGTCCTCAAGGGCCACCAACAGCTTAGGTTTTCAGGATATCCCTGCTTCAGCACAGGTGACTCAATCAAAGACTGAGCCACTGATTTGAGCGACCTGTGCTGAAGGAGGGATATCCTTAAAACCTGACCTGTTGGTGGCCCTTGAGGACTGGAGTTGGCCACCCGTGGTTTAGATCAACATTGCTGTAAACAAGTTTTTTAGGGTTTTGTTTCTGACAAAAAACTGCTTTTTTTACTGATCACAGCTGGTGTGGCATTGCTGCTGCATTCTTTCTTCATCGGATATCAGTGCCAGTGGCGTAACTACACCGTAAGGGGGCCCCTGGGCAACGTTGCGACATCGATAAAGGACGGCTGCTCTGTTACAGAGACCCCGCTCTCCCCCAGCAATCCGTTTCATTGCTGTGGGGAAGAGCATGGGGCCCGTGTAACCATTTGGGAGGCTTCATCGTATCCGGAAGGAGGTGGTCCACGCCCTCCGGGACCCCCACCTCCGAGCTGGGGCCCCCGGGACTTGCCAAGGCAGCCCGGGTGATAGTTATGCCACTTATTGGTAACTAACTTTAGCAGTATCTGTTCCATATTCTGGGATATTTATTACTGTGCTTTTAACCAGTAGAATTTTGGGCCAATAACTGTATGCTTAAATGATAAAATTACTGTACAAATAAAGGTAGTTGCACTTTATTGCAACTTCAATATCTGTTGCAAAGTGGGACTGCACCTCTAAGAGTGAAACATTATTATGTAATGAAATAGTGGTAAACAACCCATTAGCAGTTTGACATTGGATCCTAATGAATAGTATATAAACATAATTTCCATTTATTAACAAAAATAAGCTGCAGTATCCGTTGGGAAAAACGATACAAAGACATGTAAACTCATCATATATGACAAACACTTTTATTAATACTGAAGCTGTTAGCATTTTACCTTAACATACATCTTTGACGTGTATGTGATAATGAGCCAAGTTCTAAGAAAAAACGTGGGCAGTTATCAACGTTTCCGGGCTGCAAAACTGACGCGAAAACACTGCACCTGCTTAATCACACAAGAAATTCCCATTGGTTTCAATGAGAATATTTTTACTTAATAAATGTGGCTCTACGTTTATATACCCGTTTTGCAGCTGATGGACTTTAATAAATAACCCACCGTACTGTATATATTCCCAGACCCACGCTGACCTAGAAAAATCAGGAGTTGCAAATACAGCAGCCAGGTGTGGTTCGTTCTAGAATTGTGGTAATGTGTGAAGGTCCAGTTATTTGTACACAGTCTCAGTATGCCATACACTCCACATTCTCTTGCAGTTGTGATAGTTCGCTCATTATAAAGTAGACAATTTAGTTGTCTTTTTACTATTTCTATTGGTTGAAGCTTGGAAACTGACTCCATATTGGAGGGGGGGGGCGGGTGGAATACTCTAAACTCTGATACGAATGGTTGAGTTCCCTTGTTAATTGCCATCCAAGTCAATGGTTGTAATGCAGGCCCCCAGTGTGATAAACTGTAGCTGGGGTTAGTGAACCTTGTGTATCGATCAAGACAACCTGGTGCCATTTTGGGACAAAAAGGTCCCCAAGATGTATCAAAGAAATAATCTGGTTGGAATATATATCAACGTGGAATAATTTGACCCAGAATTGCAACACTTTTGCCTTGATAAACCCTATAGCAGTGTTTTTTTAACGGATTCCTAGGAGCCTTAAAGGGTTTCCTGTAATTCTCAGGTCATTTGAAAATTGGACCAAATACAGAAGAATTTACAATGCATCTGATCTCAGACGCGCTATTAGAGAGGGTTGAGGTTCCTCAGAATTTTACAATATAATTAAACCAAAACAAGGTTACAAACACTGACCTATAATGTTTAGTTTGCATTCCATAATAAGATGCACCAACAAAAGAGATATTGTTAATGAAAGTACCAACATTTTGAGCAGATATATATTGTATATTTTGTGTCTAACGTGAGGTACATTTTGAGAAAAGTCAGATAATTTTTAATATACTAATAGTAAAATGTATTCCCAATTCACTTCCTTATGCTGGCCCGTAAAAGGTACCAACCTGGATTATTTAATAAAATTCACATAGGCCGTATTTCCATATATATTCAGTATATCGATAATTCATTATATTAATAGGATTCTGACTATTTGAAGAGTAGTGCATGTATTTATATGTAAACCCCCTGCCTAATTGATCTAACGTTGGTGGAATTTGTTGAATTCCTTATTTGAAGATTGTTCCCATCACAATGAAGAGATTATTATTATTATTGTTGTAAATTTGGAAGCATGCAAGTGTACATATCTAAATACAGCTCAACCCCATTATAACACTGTGCTTGGGGTCCAAAGAATCACATCGCGTTATAAGCGGATCGCGTTAGAAATAATGTACAATTCTATGCATTGTACAATAGAGTATTTAAGGCACCAATAATCGTGTTGTAAAGTATTCATAACTACGAAAATTGGGAGCCACGCTTGCATCGCGTTATAAGCGGATTCGCGTTATAACGGATCGCGTTATAACGGGGTTGAGCTGTACATGGGACAAATTGGAACACTCAGCTGAGAGTGAATCTAATGTTTTACTTCTCATTAGAATGGGGTCAAAGTTTAATGAATTGTGTCCATTATGATGCAAGCCAATTACCAACCATCCAAAAACAAAACATATCTTATTAAATCCAGCCAGCATTTTCATTATATCACACTTTTATTTTTTAATTCACTCTAGCAAACACTTCAGTTTAAACATTTTCCTGTTTACACAATAAAAGAAATTAAAAAAAGGTAATGGAAACACTTAACCGACTCGTTGCTCTAGTTTGCTTTGAAGTTGTTCACAACTATTAACTCAAGGTGCAATACAGCAATTCAGGTGCATTATTAGTTCAATATTCAATTTCATATGCCGCCTCAAAGGGTTTGGGACTGTTGATTAAGGAAGTTACATTTAATGATCTGTAATGAGATTACAACTAGTAACTGTAAACTGGTTATTGGTAAAAGGCTATATTAGACGAGCCTCTTATACTTAAAAATGCATTTATTCTGTTTTCAAAGTACACAGTATATAAACAAATGCTCATTGTCAATATTTATGCAGACATTTTGCATGTAAAATTAAAGCGAAATGCAATTACATGCATCATGAATCAAATGCACATGTGGGAATTTTACATAATTAAATAAGGTCCAATTTGTTTACTGTTATTTATGTGTGTGTGAGTGTATATGTATATGTGTGTGTGTATAATATATATATATATATATATATATATATATATATATATATATATATATATATATATATATATATATAAAATTTGGGAATTTGTTTTCAAGGGTTTAAGAAATTAAATTTTAGTAGGAAACTTGTTAAAGTCAGTTCCAATAAAAAAAATTTAAAGAGATTTTTTTTTTTTTTGATTAGTTTAAAATTGCAAGTTTTTATATGCTTTTTTAAAAAGAAAAATAAGGATGAAATGAATACAGGCTTTTTGAACATGGTGCCTCAGCTGTACTAAATCTTTTTTTTCTTGAGTGTCTGTGGAAAGGGCAATTTAATGCCCTTTGTTAACAAATAGGCTTTAGGTTAAAGGGTAACAGCTTCAGAATTTCTGAGTGTTGAGTAACCAGGTACAGAAAAGTACTAAAGTTTGCCTTATTTATAGTACCACTATTAAAGAAGCCCGTGAGCAGGATGTTCCCTGTTTTTATGGCATACAAATCAATCACTTCTCATTTTACTTATAATTCTTTGGAGCAAACTGCTGTTATACATACAACCAGGACAAATATCTAATGTCATATTGTTATTAGAGTGTCTTTATTTCTTGACATGTCATAGTCTTGACACATTAGTTTGTGACAATGTTCCTGTCATCACACGTTAAGCAAAAAGACATTTCTGCATACAATGTATTATTTTTAATATATCAGGCTTTGGAAAATATTTATGAACGGAATATTGCAATTATCCAAATGGAACACTAGAGATAATAGGTTTCAGTGCTGGACTTGTGGATCAACAGTGGACTCTTAAGCAATTCCAGGACTGTACTCATGGAAAACATTTGCCTCTGTAACAATTATGATAAATGGTCTACGGTGGAATAATATGATGCCATGCAGCTGGCATGGCAATAAAATTGTGTGGCATGAACTGAACCAGCAATTTAAGTGGACCATTGGGAATAATACAATAATTGATGATAATATGGACTGGAATTTTAAAGGATTGAACAAGCAGTTTGGGACCTGTACAGCGGAAATGCCAGCAATTATTGCAAAAGGGCTTTTGGGGGGAAAAAAAGCTCAGAACTTGATTTCAAATTGAAACGGAGGACTTCACTGTGAAAAGCAATGTATGCCTTTTATGGAAGATTTATCGATTTGCAATGTCCAGTGTGGATTGTGATCTGTAAGGGAAATATCTGTGACCTTCAGCTCACCTTTTTATTTCATTGACCAACAGACCATCTTTCTTCTCCGTATTTTATTGTCTCCATCCATGCAGAGCCACAGTGGTTGACATTTAAGAATATCAGTTTTTATTGCTGTTCGGGGAGAAACAAAAAAAAAAGGAATATCAGAGACAACAGCTTGTTTTACAGATTACAGTGTTGGGTTCTTCTGTAATCAATTTCATTTTACAACTTGTTTCTCTTGCTATTTTGTACTTTGAAAAGCCTGTATAATAAATCAAAGTTTTATTTTAAAGTCAATAAGTTGTGTTGATTAATTAGACCAGTGTTTTTCAATCTTTTTTTTTTTTTGGTTAAGGAACCCCATAATTAAATGGTGAAATTCTGGAGAACCCCAACCCCCGCCCCCCCTGCCCCTGTCTCTCGTGTCTCTTCCCCCTCACACACTACCTCTCCTCCTCTCTCTTCTATACAAACACTCTCTCCCTCTCACTGACACACACAGACACACTCTCCCCCTCTCACTGACACACACACTCTCCCCCCTCACTTGCAGACACACACACTCTCTCTTTAAGGGAGCTGCCAGCGCGTAGCACGTATCCCTGCAGTGAGAGCGCGCACTCTTACCTGATCCTCTCCCTCCTGTCAGCTAGAAGCTGTACGCAACTTCTGCCGCCGACAGGAGCAGGCAAGGAGAGGAAGGATAGCAGTGACCAGGCGGCTGCTGCTGCTGAGCTCAGGACCCGCGGGTCACTGCTACATGGGGTTGCCACCAGGCCTGGGTCAGCTGGGAGAGTTGTCCCAGCTCTCCTCCGCCTGACCCCCCCTGGCGGCTGCAGAACCCCTGACAGGTGCTCGCGGAACCCAGGTTGAAAATCACTTGATTGGGCTGTACCATTATGTTTTTTAAAGGTGTAGTTCTACCCAATATGACCTAAATGACAAATACATATCCTACTACTGTATATAGTATTGTAAAGATGTTTGAACAAATGCAAAATAAATATGCATGGGGAACTGCCCCTTTAACATACACTCAGTGGTATTTGTTTATTAACGATTATGTAACTCCTTGGAATGTTTTGATTTTGATTTAATTACACACTTACACGGTATAATCCCCTAGTTAAAACAGCTCAGCAATGTAACTGTCTTCCCTAAACAAATAGAATAATCGGGATGATTGATACCTTTTTGTTCCCCTCAGATCGGACACCTATAAGTATTTGTTATTTATTTTTGAAAGTTTTTGAAGAGTTGGGGGGGGGGGGTTGATTTTCTCTGGCTGCTCCCTTTTATGTTGTCACTATGATCAGCAAGTGCTTGTACAGCCAGTCCCTCCTCCCCTCAACTGTACTGGTTCTATGATAAGGGTAAAGAAACCCCTTGATTGACTAACACTTTTCCATTCAGAGGCCCCTAAGAAATTCCACTGGCTGACTGGGGGATTGGACCTTTTAATGCAAACCTTTGGCTGTTTTTTTAAATTAAAAAAATATATATCTTTTTTTATTGGGGACTTCTGACACACTCACCAATTTAATCAGTTGTTTAGACAATCTCTAGTCCACCCTATCATTGTTAGAGAGATACTAAAGTTAAGGAGGAAGTAGGCGTTCTTACTCCTGTTCAGCACACCGTGAATTTATGCAACCTTCACCAAGATTTAACTTCTTAGGGCCTTCTGCATCTGCCAAAGCGACTGTTTGGACAGTTTTTGAGTGAACATTCCCATAGAATTGAATCGCCAGAATGAAAGAACAATTTTTTTATTTTTATTTTTTGCTTTGATAAATCTGATGCACTTTTGTTTACACTGGGATTTCCCTAGATTTGTAACTGAGACTGCTCACCCCCAAAATTGTATATTGAAGTACAGGGTCACACACAGTTAGGGAGGGGCCATGAGTCCGGGGCCCAGTGGTGGAGGGTGAACAAGCTGGAAAACGGCACAACTTCTATAATCAGCTGGCTGGATTCCTTCCTCTGCTGGGCCCATGCAGAACCCTCTCCGGCAACCATTGTTGTGAGGCTTGGATGCTGAAGAAGGTACTTACCCCACCCTGCTCAACAAGCTACTGACACCCTCCTCGAAGTAAATCGACTTTTATGTCCTGGTGCCCACCAGCTCCTACTTCTAGTTGGAAGTGGCTACATCAAATGTATGTGTTCCCAAAGGACAATTGAAAAACTATCATCTATAGTTGGGGCTTTGGAATTGCATCCCGATGTTGCTATTAACCCCACTCTTCCACCCCGAGTTATGTAGATCTGATTTCTTGAATACATAGTGAAAAAGGCCTAAAATGACTGGAATACCCTTTTCAAATGGGACATTATCCTGTACACATATGAATACTTCACAGACTACTAGAAAGGTGTTAAAGGAATCTATCTTGCTGAAGTATGAAGTCTTTCAGGGGATACTTTGAATGGACTTCTCCACAGAAGGGTTGATGACTGCCTTTGCAGTGGCGGTTGGGGTTACAGAATTAAAAAAAAGTGATGACAAGCTGAAGAATAATATTATGATTGCCAATCATTTTTAAGGAGCAAAACTAGTTTGCAGCTTAGTACAATGTCAGATTAAAGACAGACATAAAAATCGTATAACATAAAAAAACAAAACAAATCTAGCCAGTTACCACTTGCTAATACAAGTGATGGTGTCCCAGCTTGACTAACAATAGCAAAGTAAAGTGGGTGTACAGAAATGTGGAGGAGTTGATTATGTGGATACCTGCTGGAAGCCTTACAGCTGGAGAATATACTACTCTTGTCTAACTTGGCATGGTACAGTATGAGAGAATAAAATATAATATAGTTAAGGATCTGTTTCCAAAGTGGAATCGCTACTAAACATTGTCAATGGCCATTCACTTTAATGGACTGTAATGATTGCTTTCCGACTTGTGAATCTCTTAGGGGTAGTGGTTAAGATGTTTCATTTCAATACACAGGTTTGTTGGGTCCATTCCTGGCAGGATTACTGTACCTGTGCTTTCTCAAGGCACGTTTCCAAAAAACTAGAATCTCAATCAGAAGCAGAACTAGGGTGGGGGGAAGGGCCCGGGGCGTCTGATCTGGAAGTTAGTTCCAACTTCCTGTGTTAATTCCAAAGCAGGCTGGCTTAATCGGCTAGCTAATTAGAGGTATATTAAAAAGTACAACTCAGTCTCAGGGACTCTTGAATCTAGGGTGGCATCCTGGACCGTGCAGATTTTCTGTTGTCAAAGCTTCGGCTAATTAAACGACTATATTATTTTCCCCTAAAATAAGTCTCCTGTTTTAAAATCTCTGCACACATCTCCTACAATCATATTTTCTTGGAACCTCATTCCATCATATTACACAAGAATTGCAGTTATTGAGCATTAGAAAAGTTTCCAACCTGTTCCTATGGAGGAAACATTGCTTTGGGGCACTTTTCTAGGTTGCCAGACGTCCCGTATATACAGGATTGTCCCTTATTTCATTAATTTGAACCCTTTTCCCTGAAAGGTTTGCCGGGGTGCATAATTGTCCCGTATTTTAGTGTCTTGACGTCAAATGTCTAAACTTAAAATTACTGTAATGAAATCAGTCATAAAAACATCATTGGTTTTCTGCTTGAGTGTAATGGTTACCTTTCCCAATAGATGTCGCCTTACTAAATTAGTCAAATAATAAAGTTAGGACACTGCCTGGTGATCTCATAATAGCATGACACCCACCACTATAGGCGTTACCTTTTCTCCCACTGCTACTTGTTTGTTCAGTGCATGACTTTCCTCGCCCCCGCCAAGCGCAGAGATGATAAGAACCAAAGAACATAGCGGTCAAGCGCGAGATACAATTCAGCTCGAAGCATTTGCAAATCATTCATCATCATCAGTGTAAATAGTTTTAACGTTTTGTCTGTATTGTCTGTTAATATATTGCTTTGCTTTTATCCCGAAACACTGCTCACCCTTTTCATTAATAATTATGCTGATAAGCAAGTGTACATTTAGCGATGATTATTCTAAATGGTGGGATTTTGTTAAAAAATAAATAAAAGGATAAGCTGAATGCAAACTTTGCAGATAATATTTTCTATAGCAATGAATTCATTATTACGTCACACTTTCATACCCCGTATTATAAAAACTTAAATGTGGCAACCCTACACTTTCCCGTATTTAAAATTAAAGTTACACTTGGCTAGACATTTTGCAGTTGCAAAAAAAGTCAATGAACTTTGCTAATTGTAACAGTTACTACAACATATTTATTTTGGCTGTTTCATAATTTGTTATACATCATAGAGTTTCAGATTTAGACCTTTACCCCTAATTCCAAACTACACAGATACATCTGTTCTTAGAATAACACATGTAACGGGTCTTCCCTATGAATACAGCCGCTACTACCTGCTGTGCAACCTGTGTGGCTCTCAGGTGGGGTACATACATATTATACATCTCTTGGTGCAACGCCTCCACCTGGGAGGGATCCCAATGGAGTGGGAGGAGGCCCTCACAGGAAACAACCACACAAAGCGAGCAAATGTAAAACAGGACTGGCTTTACTGCATAGCAAACATATATCAACACAAATTAACATGCGCCACGGCGGACGCTAACCACACTGGGCGTCACGGCGGACGCTAACCACACTAGGCGTCACGGCTGACGCTACCACCTCTAGGCGTCACGGCGGACGCTACCACCTCTAGGCGTCACGGCGGACGCTAACCTCCCACAGTGTGACCCCACCCTGTGTCCAGTAACCCCCACCCAAATGTCTCGCACTCCCAGAGTCAAATACCACTGTGCATGTGTATGTGTGACTGCGCAGCCACTATGTCTGGTGATAGGCCTGGTTGGTGCACGTGAGTTGCAGGTTACCTGCCCGGGCTCCAGCCACGGGTACCGCGATATCACTGGAGATCCGCCCGATCCGACGTTGTCTTCCACACCGCGTTGGGTGAATTCCAGCGCGGATAATATCACCTTAGTCCCAGGGATGTAGGTGGTGTTCTGAGCCCAGAACCCACCTCGCAGGGCCGCACGGATTCAGCACTGTGTCCCTGACTAAGCAACCAATTAATGGGGCAGTGTCCCTATCTAGGGCCTGTCCCTAAGCTCCACAAACTACTAGGTGGCTCAGGACCTAACTGGGACCTTGGGGGCTGCTGGCCTAATGCAGAGGGTCACTGACCCCTGCATCCACACCTTACCCCTAGCTGGTCCGGATCCTGACTGCATGCGTGGCTGCAAACCCCGCGAAATGTATCCATCTCTTCCCAGGCAAATCCCTCAGCCCTATTGGCTCCCTGGCGTCAGGTGTCTCTGCCCCTATGCACCCTGGGGGCTGGCAGTCTATTCTCGCGCATGCGCGAGCTGTCTGGGCCTCCCGCGCTGTGCATTGCCATTGCGCATGCGCAACAGCCCTATGTATGGCGGCGCCCTGCTTCCCGAGCCGCCGGGCCGGTGGCAACGCGATCGCGGCCTTAGCGACGGCCCGATCGCGTCCCCGGCAACGGGCCCGCTCGCGTCCCTAGCTACCAGGGATTCCTCTGCTCGCGCTCCGGCCCCCCCTCACTCCCTCGCACACAGCGTTTGGCCAAAGGGAGGAGGGGGTCAGCCACAACAAGGGGGGAACTGGCTACATCCTCCCCCTGGTGAAAATTCCAACGTCCTCGCTTGGACCACATACTTCCCACCAATGTACAAAAATTATATAATAAAAATGCAGTAATATATATAACTTAGCACAGGTAACTCTAAACAAGATTGCATAACTCGTTGAGCATCACAATCACAGACTGTATCTTACTACGAGAACACTGCTGAGCCTCATAATGGGGTGCCCCCATTTGATCGTAGGTAACCCGAGTTGGCGGGTACCTGACTCGTTGACTCCGTCGGAGTTGGTCTTCAGCAACTCCCTCGGGGGAGTAATACGCATAGTCCTGAGGCCTAGCCTCTTCCCTTGAGGGGAGAAATGTCTCTGAGGGTACAAAACACGGGCTCTGTGGATCCAAAGGCTGGCCTGTTGGTGCCACCTTAGTAGGCATTGGCCTACGGGGCCCTTTACCCGTAGCTCCTTCAGGAGATGCCCCTTCTGTGGGATGGTCCCTTTGAGAGGGTCCCTCCATAGGGTCTTCAGGAGCTTCAGAGTGAGTCTCGTTAGTTACAGTCTCTTGACCCACCTCTGATAGATCGAACTCACCGTTGAGCGGTGTGGCCTGTAGTTCCTCTTCTTCGTCTCTCACTTGGGGGATGGGGAGAAGGTGATTACGATGCCAAACCTTTACCTGGCCATCGGTGTCTCTGATGCGATAAACCGGGAGGCTGGGCATCTGTGACTCTACCTCATATACGCCATCTCTCCACCGGTCCGCCAGTTTATGTTTTCCGGGGATTCCCAAATTACGAAGTAACACTGCATCCCCAGGACGTAACTCTCGATACTTGACTTTATTGTCATATCGTCTCTTGTTACCAGCATTCAGTTTGGCTGTAGACTTCTCAGCCTGTTGGTAAGCTTGTTGCAGACTGTCTTTTAGCCTTTGCACGTACTTAAAATGAGTGGTATTGAATATCCCGTCCGTTGATACTCGAAGACGCACATCTATTGGAAGTCTGGCCTCCCGCCCAAACATGAGGAAGTACGGGGAGAACCCAGTGGACTCATGGCGAGTACAGTTGTACGCGTGTACCAAAGTTTCTACATGACGACTCGATTCTGTTTTCTGCATTCCCTTCAGGGTTCCAAGCATGTCCAACAGGGTCCTGTTGAATCGTTCAGGTAAAGCATCTCCTTCAGGGTGGTACGGAGTCGTCCGGGATTTGGCGATGTTCAGCATTTTAAGTAATTCTCGGATTAGAGTACTCTCAAAATCTCGCCCTTGGTCGGAGTGAAGTTGGTTTGGAAGACCGTAATGAACGAAGAACTTTTCCCATAGAACTTTCGCGACCGTGATAGCCTTCTGGTCTTTTGTGGGGAAGGCCTGTGCATAGCGGGTGTAATGGTCCGTGATGATCAGCACATTACCGATTCCTCGATTATCAGGTTCGATACACAGGAAGTCCATACACAACAGGTCCATTGGACCAGAACTCTTCAGATGGGCCATGGGAGCTGCTCGGGTAGGCAACGTCTTGCGTTGAACGCACCGGGAACAACGGCGGCAGTGTTGTTCCACCGCTTCCCGCATCTTGGGCCAGAAAAAACGGTCTCGGACTAGCCCAAAAGTCTTCTCTACACCGAGATGCCCGTGTTCATCGTGTAGAGACTTCAACACCATATATCTCAAGTTTTGGGGTAGAACTAGTTGTCGCCTATCAGGGTGGTTATGTTATTGGACTACCCTATAGAGCAAACAATTATCTATCTCGAACTTGTCCACCTCACGAATGAGTAACGCGACCAGATCTCGGGGAGCACTCTTCAATAGAGCGGGGTTCTTTCGCTGAACGGCTTGTCGGATTATGCTGATCACGGGATCTCTTAATTGATAGTCCACTAAGTCTTTCCATCTTATGACTTTGTCCTGGGTTATGTTCATCCCTGCGGGGTCGCAGTAGGCAGCAGGGATCGCCTGCGACTGGCACCCTAGCGAATCAGCAACTCTTAGTTCAGAGAAAGCGACCTGATCATTGATGACGGCCGCTATACTACACATTGCTCGCATCCCAGGTCCAGGGATCTCTTCCCATTCATCATCGTCAGGGGTAGCACTCAATCCTGGTCGTCGTGATAGAGCATCGGCCCCAATGTTCAGAGGCCCTGGCTTGTACTTCAGGGAGAATTGGTAGTTACATAGTGTCGCCAGCCATCGGTGTCCGGCTGCATCCAATTTGGCTGAAGTATTGATGTACGTGAGGGGATTGTTATCGGTCCTTACCTCAAACGTAACACCATAGAGGTAATCATGAAGTTTCTCCGTGATCGCCCATTTGAGAGCCAGGAACTCTAACTTGTGCACCGGATATTTCTGCTCACTGGGTGTTAGACTGCGGCTGATGTAGGCTACAGGCCGAAGACCCTCGGGGTGCTTCTGATGAAGGACAGCGCCCAGTCCATTGAGACTGGCATCCACATGCAGGACATATGGTTGTTCTGGGTCAGCATACGCAAGCACTGGTGCTTCAGTCAGGCTTTTCTTCAAGTTCAGGAAGGCCCGTTCACACTCAGGCGTCCACTTATCGCCAAACGGTTGACGGGCTGACGTGGCCTTTCTCCCAGTATCTTCAGGGTATATCTTCAGCAAATTGTTCAGGGGTTTAGCTCGACTAGAGTACCCTTCCACGAACCGACGGTAATACCCACAGAACCCGAGGAAGGATCGCAGTTCCGCGACATTATCGGGACGCGGCCAGTTCACCACCGCTTCTACTTTGGCTGGATCAGTAGCAATCCCCTGGGCAGACACGATGTGTCCCACGTAGGTCACTGAGGTGTGGCAAAACCTACACTTGTCGAGTGATAGCTTCAATCCTTCTTGGCCAAGACGATCTATCACCTTCAGTAGCCTCTCCTCGTGTTCTTCTAAGGTCTTCCCAAAGACAATGATATCGTCCAGGTAAACCAGGCACTCCCGAGGATTCATGTCCCTTATTGTTTTTTCCATCAACCGCTGGAAGGTAGGAGGGGCTCCGCATATACCTTGGGGCATACGCGTGAACTGGTAGAAGCCCAGGGGACAGACGAAGGCAGTCTTTTCCTGATCCTCTTCACTCATGGGTACCTGGTAGTACCCAGATCGCAAATCGAGCACACTAAACCATTGGCTCCCGTTCAGAGCGTTCAGGATCTCTTCAATACGAGGGAGATTGTATTGGTCAGGTACCGTACGATTATTTAGGGTTTGATAATCAACGCACAATCTTACAGATCCATTCTTCTTCCTTACTACCACTATGGGTGATGCATAAGGACTCAGCGACTCCGTCAGTATTCCAGCGGTCTTCATCTCCTCCAGGACATCCCTTACATCGTCCACATCCCTGGGGGCGATACGACAAGAGCGTTCACGGAACGGAGTGGCGTCATTCAGCCTAATAGTGTGTTGGGCGCTGCGACTGCGGCCCACATCCATCTCACTGGTAGAAAATACTGTTTTTCTTTCCTTCAGCTTGGCTGTCAGTCAATCCTTCCACTCGGTCGGCAGGGTCGAATCTCCGAAGTTGAAGTCCAGGTCGACTAACCGCTCACCTACTGCAGCGGCGTTCACCTGGGGCGCGGTTTCCACCGGGCTGACGGGATATATACTGCCCAGACTTTCTCCTACATCGATGTCCATTGGAAATGGAGAGATGTTTTGGATATACACATGGGTTCGGAGAGGAACTCGGGTCGTCCACTCTTTTACTTCAGGTATTACCCGATACCCTCTCTGGATCTCTTCCTCAGGGTCACTCTCCAGAGAGAACAGATGATCGGTCTCCTCCCGATCCGGATAACAGCACCAGACGGCCAGGCGTTTCACTCCCCCTGGTGAAATGGTCGTCAGTCCGCGTTGACGATTGTAGAGGTCCCCGTGACGCTCTAGGGCATATACTCGGTTGCACTCCTCTCTCAGTACAGGATCTAGGCGGGTATCGGCCATTGGCAATTCATTAGTCTCCTTCAAGTAGGCTCTGATTACAGCTCGTACTATATCCGTATTTGTCCCCAGGATGACCGGATACTGACACTGTCCTTGAGGCTTTGGGCACACCATTGCCTCCACACTCATGGGATGTTTCTTGCCAGTATTCAATTGAAGTATCTCCAGTTGAACGCTCACAATCCCATCGATGGGGTAATCTTCGTTGCTCAACCCCCTCACTTTCATATGTTCCGCCGACCGCAGGGGACAATGCTTCAGGTGCTGGTCGTAGAAGTGCTGGTATATTATGGTCACTTGAGACCCGGTGTCCAATAGAGCAGCAGCATAGACTCCCTCTACTACCACACGTACGATGGCCGAAGGGCCCACCTGACAGTAGCCATCTCCTCCTGGAGTTCCTTCGCCTGGGCTCAGGTCAGGAGGGGCTTCGGGAGGCGTGGGGGTGGCCTCGGTGGTTTTGGCTTCTGAGGTCTGTCTCTGACAGATCATAGCCCTGGCCGAGCTTCCTTTACGGGGCGTTTCCTTTTCTTGGGTGTCTCCATTAGGGCACTCTCTAGAGAAATGGCCTTTCTGTCCACAGGTATAGCAGACGACGTCTTTGAGGTCCAGTCGTCTTGGGTAGGTGGGGGAGGACCTCCCCGAAGCCCGCCCTTTCGTTGAGGGCGACTTGGGTGGCACATCTTCTTCTTTGACAGGTGTCTTGGGCCGGCGAGCGGAGGCTCCCGGGGTGGCACTGGCCGGAGGATCTTTGACTTTGGTGCCTGCATGCAGCTTGGTATAGGCCTCATGCCCTTTTACGATTCCCAGAATGTCCATGAAGGTAGGGGGAGGTCCCTCCTTTAGTGAGCACCTGATCATAATCACAATGTGATGCGTGGGGATGGCCCCTCGGAGGAACTGCTTGCGCTGATATTCGTCCATCTCTGAAGATAGGATGAGGCCGCAAGTTCGCAATTTCCACAGGACCAGCTGGATGCGTTGCAGGAAGTCGGACAGGTCTTCCTTCTCCTTCTGGCGTAGAGCGTAATATTTGAACCACAGTTCGCTCTCCTCTTCCTCTTTACCATAGATCTGGACTAACAAGTCTACCATCTGGTGAGTAGAGAGATCAGGATCTTGGTCACGCTGTGCACTGACCATGGTGGCCGCTGGGGGTCGTAGGCTTTCCAGGATTCTTTGCCGTCTGACCGTTTCAGAGCAGGGCCATTCGTCGATCACCTTGAGGGTGTGCTCCTTCCAAGAATCGATACTTTCTTCGCCTGTGGGGACAGGGACCGTTCCTGAGAACGCCTTCAATTTCCTATAATTTTGGGCTTGAGCGGACGTAGTTATCGCTTCCACAAGCTGCGGGAATGTCACTCCTAGCAGAGAGCCATCATTGTCGGAGCTACTGGCTGTCGCTGCTCGCTGCCTATTAGGGGTTGGGGTAGAACTGTTCACAGACCTGTTAGTAACCGGTGATGTTGGCGAACTACCGGCCCAGCTGGTGGCCCCTTGCCTAGCATCAGAAGAGAATGTCACTCTGGGTAGTGCTATATCTGATCGGATGGGTGTACTGGCGGCCATATCTCTGTCGTCCCAACCCTCATGTCTGGGGAGGGAAGTGACGTGACTGGAAACGGTTCCGGGGTAAATTAGAGGGCACCCTTGCGGTAAAGTCTCTGGTAGATACACTACTCGTGGGCCTCTATCAGGAAGTATAGCTTGTTCAGTGGCTAGCAATAGGGTATTCTCTTGCCGGTCAACGTTATAGTGCTTGCTGATAAGGCGGGCGCCCGCCAGACCAGGTAATGTCCTTACTGCGCTGCAGACGGTAAACATGGAGACATCAGCAGGCACGCCGTCTACAGCGACCACGTGTCGCAGAAGCTCTCCTAGCTTTTCGGCCCAGTCGGCCACTTGTTTGGGCGTGAGCGCAGACATGCTGACTGACAGGGTAACGGTAACTACAAAGTGGGGCACCCCAGGACTCTCTCAGCAGCGCCTCCAAATGTAACGGGTCTTCCCTATGAATACAGCCGCTACTACCTGCTGTGCAACCTGTGTGGCTCTCAGGAGCCTAAGCCTCCGCTTGGGGAACCTGGGGTACATACATATTATACATCTCTTGGTGCAACGCCTCCACCTGGGAGGGATCCCAACGGAGTGGGAGGAGGCCCTCACAGGAAACAACCACACAAAGCGAGCAAATGTAAAACAGGACTGGCTTTACTGCATAGCAAACATATATCAACACAAATCAACATGCGCCACGGCGGACGCTAACCACACTGGGCGTCACGGCGGACGCTAACCACACTAGGCGTCACGGTGGACGCTACCACCTCTAGGCATCACGGCGGACGCTACCACCTTTAGGCGTCACGGCGGACGCTAACCTCCCACAGTGTGACCCCACCCTGTGTCCAGTAACCCCCACCCAAATGTCTCGCACTCCCAGAGTCAAATACCACTGTGCATGTGTATGTGTGACTGCGCAGCCACTATGTCTGGTGATAGGCCTGGTTGGTGCACGTGAGTTGCAGGTTACCTGCCCGGGCTCCAGCCACGGGTACCGCGATATCACTGGAGATCCGCCCGATCCGACGTTGTCCTCCACATCGCGTTGGGTGAATTCTAGCGCGGATAATATCACCTTAGTCCCAGGGATGTAGGTGGTGTTCTGAGCCCAGAACCCACCTCGCAGGGCCGCACGGATTCAGCACTGTGTCCCTGACTAAGCAACCAATTAATGGGGCAGTGTCCCTATCTAGGGCCTGTCCCTAAGCTCCACAAACTACTAGGTGGCTCAGGACCTAACTGGGACCTTGGGGGCTGCTGGCCTAATGCAGAGGGTCACTGACCCCTGCATCCACACCTTACCCCTAGCTGGTCCGGATCCTGACTGCCTGCGTGGCTGCAAACCCCGCAAAATGTATCCATCTCTTCCCAGGCAAATCCCTCAGCCCTATTGGCTCCCTGGCGTCAGGTGTCTCTGCCCCTATGCACCCTGGGGGCTGGCAGTCTATTCTCGCGCATGCGCGAGCTGTCTGGGCCTCCCGCGCTGTGCATTGCCATTGCGCATGCGCAACAGCCCTATGTATGGCGGCGCCCTGCTTCCCGAGCCGCCGGGCCGGTGGCAACGCGATCGCGGCCTTAGCGACGGCCCGATCGCGTCCCCGGCAACCGGCCCGCTCGCGTCCCTAGCTACCAGAGATTCCTCTGCTCGCGCTCCGGCCCCCCCTCACTCCCTCGCACACAGCGTTTGGCCAAAGGGAGGAGGGGGTCAGCCACAACAAGGGGGGACCTGGCTACACACAACATAGGCATTTATATGTACAATTGCTACACCACATTCACCACAGTTTAGGTGGTGGTTTTTGAAGCAGTATACCGCTGTTAAGATTATGCCTGTCCTAATTAAAACTTTTGGAGGAAAATCACAAGCTAATCCATTAAAGGCTTTTTAGCATCATATAAATACCTTGCCAGTTGCCTTCTTGGTTTAATCTCGTATCAGCAATATTAATAAGTATTTATGCCCATATTTCCTAAGCAGTCTTCTGCCATAAGACCTCTTCCTGTGCTTGAAGACACCTTACAGCTAGGGTTGCCAGGTGTCCGGTATTTTGCCCCTGCGTCCGGTAAAAAATGAAAGGTAATACTGGGCATGTATGTGTCCGGTGTTATCTCTCTGAACGTGCGGCGGCAGAGCCAGGGCGAGCATCCCAGTGGCTGCAGGGGGCCCGGCGGCTGGACAAAGTAGTTGGCGCTGGGCTTGGCTCTCCCCCAGCTGCAGGCCTCTCCCTCACAATGTCCCGCAACGAACATCTGATGCTGGCGCGCGCCGGGCCTCTCTGACGTCGGCGCGCGATGGAAGTAAACTGGGCTCAGCTTTCGGCGCATGCCTGCATGACAGGGAGGCAGAGCGCGTGCCAGCATCAGCTGCCACCGGGCCTGAGACCATCCCCAAGGTAAGTCTGAATTTTATATGTATTGGGGGGGGGGGGGGGTAATATGTATTGGGGAGTGTGGGGATATTTTTATATGTACTGGGGTGGGGGTATTTGTTATATGTTTTGGGGGGTGGGAGTATTTTTTTTATATGTATTGGGGGGTGGGAGTATTTTTTTATATGTATTGGGGGGTGGGAGTATTTTTTGTATATGTATTGGGGGGGGTATTTGTTATATGTATTGGGGGTGGGAGTATTTTTTTTATATGTATTGGGGGGGGTATTTGTTATATGTATTGGGGGTGGGAGTATTTTTTTTATATGTATTGGGGGGGGTATTTGTTATATGTATTGGGGGGTGGGAGTATTTTTTGTACATGTATTGGGGGGGGTATTTGTTATATGTATTGGGTGTGGGGGTATTTTTTGTATATGTATTGGGGGGGTATTTGTTATATGTATTGGGGGGTGGGAGTATTTTTTTTATATGTATTGGGGGGTGGGGTATTTTTTTATATGTATTGGGGGGGGGGGGGGCGGTTGCATCTTTTACCATTGTGTCCAGTTTTTTTTGGAGAAGCCACCTGGCAACCCTACTTACAGCCCATTGACATGAATGGGTTGTAAGGTGTCTTCCAGCGTCAGAGGATGCCTTCTGGTTAGGAAATATGGCCCTTATTTTTTAGTTTAACACCACTTAGAAGATCAGGTATCCTGTATTCTTATCTAAAAGTTGCAACTTAAGAAAAATCTATAGGGCACCTGTAAGTGATGAAAAAGTAACTCTTACTGAAGTTTATATATCCTGTTTAGAGAGTGAATAAAATGTTTATAATGATATTATTATATATTATAGGCCGTCAGAGAATTTCAAGATCTTTGACTGGGTAAAAGATACCAATCTATTCGGGAGGAAACTCCTCCTACATAAATTCTTTAAACGACGTGAGACATTTCAACTTAAGAATGACGGTCTACTTCATCTTGATCAGTTGCATATTGATAATATGCGGGACCTTACAGCACTCCTGGAAGAATCTAATCGAATTGAAGGAGAAGGCCCTTTCTCTGACCTGAAACCCAGGTCTAAATTTACTCCTCCACTTGTAACAAGTCCAAATGTGGAAATATTTATGAGACTTGTAACAAGTGATCTGGAGAATCTGAATCCTATTAACAGATTTGATAACCTTTCTGCATCCGAACGTCAAGGTCTTAAAGACCTACAAAATGATGTCACGATCACTGTGAAACCCTCGGATAAAGGGGGCAACACAGTGATCATGAACACTGGTGACTATGTGACAGAATGTACACGCCTCCTGTCTGACCCCACATGCTATAAGACGCTTAAAAAGAGTCCTACAGAATCTTTCAAAAAAGAACTCAAAACCATCCTGACAACAGCCTTAGAGTCTAGGATCATATCCAAAAAAGAATATGAGCAACTCCTAACCCCCGCACCAGTCCTTTCCACCTTCTATTGTCTACCGAAGATCCACAAGGGAACCTTGCCCCCCCCTGGGAGACCCATTGTGTCCGGTATATCTAACCTCACGGAACAGAGTAGTAAATACATCGACCAGATACTACGACCGTTTGTTGACAGTTTACCATCGTTCCTTAGAGACACCAAGGACGCCCTTAATCGACTAAATGACATAGTACTTGATAAGGACACACTACTGATTAGTCTAGATGTTGAATCGTTGTACACCTCTATTATACATCAAGTGGGTATAGACGCAGTCTCCTACTTCCTCAAAAGCCGTAGCTGTGAATTTGTGAAACACAACCAGTTGGTACTTGACTTATTGCGTTTTATACTGACACATAATTACTTCACCTTTAATGGTGTCATTTACCACCAACTGAGAGGCACGGCAATGGGGACCACCTGCGCTCCCACCTATGCGAACCTGTATTTAGGTTGGTGGGAGGCGGAGGTGGTCTTCCATGAAGCCAATGAAGCCTATACCATCCAGATTTTACTATGGGTCCGTTTCATCGATGATGTCCTGGTCCTATGGCAGGGGACCAGGGCGTCATTTATTGAATTCATCAACATACTCAACAATAACGAGTTTAACCTCCACTTAACCTACGAAATCGATACACAGGAGGTTACCTTCCTTGACCTTAAAATCTCTAGAGGGGCTGGTGACCAGGTGGAAACTACAATCCACAGGAAAAAGACAGCCACCAACAGCCTCTTGCGCTATGAAAGTCACCATCCAAGGCGACTTAAGGATGGTATCCCTGTTGGACAGTTTCTGCGGATCCGCAGAAACTGCTCTACCATCACAGCTTTTGAGGAGGAAGCATTAAAGATGAGAGGTAGATTCATGGAAAGGGGGTACAGCAACCGGTGTATAAGAAAAGCCTATCGGAGAGCAAAATTCACGGATAGAACCTCTTTATTGAGTAACTATCATCCCCCAGTTGAAGACTCTAAACTTATCAGATTTGTGGGTACCTTCAATAATCAATGGTCGGAGATTAATGCCATTTTGAAGAAACATTGGCCGGTCCTCCTGGAGGACCCAGACTTTAATGATGTCCTGCGACCTACACCAACGTTGGTTAGTAGGAGGGCATTAAATCTCAAAGACCAGCTAGTTCATAGCCATCTAAGACCTCTAACATCAAGTACATGGCTAACTAATAGATCAGTAGGGAACTTTAAATGCCAGGGATGCAAGGCCTGCACCCACCTGTCGCTTTCTAAAACCTTCTTTAATTGGAACAATACCAAATGTTTCAAAGTCAGGCAGTTTATTAACTGCAGGACTAAGGGGGTTATCTATCAAGTCAGTTGTCAATGCACCAAAAAATACGTGGGCAAGACCATCCGTGAGTTCCGCCAGCGTATTTTGGAACATCTAGGGGCAATACGGAATCATCTGGACACCCCTTTAGCCAACCACATACATCAGGTGCATGGTGGGGACATTACTAACCTTTGCTTTACAGGGATTGAAAGTGTCCCCCCAAGTCCGAGAGGGGGTGACTGGAATCGCCTCATTTTACAGAAAGAGTCCAAATGGATCTATCTATTGGGTACTTTGGCACCTAGAGGGATTAATGAGGGTTTTCTATTCTCTCCCTTTATTTAGAGCACAAATATCACCACACCTAATCCCCTGGGCCCTCTGGTCCCCGATATTTAAGAAACATTTACCCTATACAGGGTTTGGCCGCATGACCATATTCTGCGACCCTGTTTCCCTAGATACACCACAGCGTTCATACAGCCTCTGAACCAATAAATATCACGTCTTGTCTGTTCTCAATTTTATTGCTTGGTGCAGGCTTCCAATAGGTTCCGTCTGCAGCACCAAGTACTTCACCGTTCTCCTGCAATAGAATTAATTGGTTAAACTCAGCTGCCCTGCATTAGCTGGTCATTCAACACACACTATATATACCTTGTGTGTAGCTCTCCACGTCACCACCTTTGAAAAAGCGCCCCAGCGAAACGTGCGTCAGGTGGGAGGCGGCTACAGGACTGACGTCATCACGTATTGACGTGTACTTGCTCGGGCAGAGGGTGAGAGGCACTGCTAAGTGCCGATATATGCATACAATGTACAGTATGCATCAAGGGATACAATGTTTATATGCAATAGACACTCTGTATTTTATGTTGTTTCGCTGCCTGTTGAATTTTGAGCTGGCAACTAACTCACATCAGCGTTACTACATTGCGCAAGCTCTGACGAGGGCTTGGTATATACTTTTGACAGGGGCACGGTGTGTTTACTATTACCCTACCCTGAATATTCAAATGTAACTGCTGCATATTACTATTACTGCAATATATGTACCCCTTCCTTCCCTCTGCTAACTATATGTGGCTGCTCACTTTGGTTCTGCTACCTGCTACCGGATTTGCTATAGTGGCACATTTGAACTAGGGGGCCATAATTTGATACGGACGAGATCCGTGCCCCAGAGCTGGATATTACACTTTGTAAGCTCTTGTGCACTTAGCTATCGACAGTCATTCAACTATTCAACTATCTGTGTTTTCTGCGTGTTAAGAGGCTTCAATAAGCGTGATAATGGCACATTTGAACTAGGGGGCTATAACTGGATACGGACTAGAACCGTGCCCCAGAGCTAAGTATCACACTTTGTGAGCTCTTGTGCGCACTGTTTATTAACACCTAGATCACCTACTCTACCAACTTACAGTTAAAGCTGTTTATCCCATAATTAGGGATCCTCCACGACCAGAGCTATTTCAACATTTTAGTTGATTATGGCTGCACTATACCATCACCAGTGAGCTTTCACTCTATTACTGCATATTTTGCATTACATTTTTTGGCTTATACCTTTGCATGTCAGTCCACCGTCACCTGTATCTATTTTACAGGCTTTTTTAACCTTGTTATTGCTGAACCAGGGGGCAAACTATTCAGTTAATGATTGTTCATCACTGCTAATTAGCAGATAGGTAGGATCTCTACCTTTCCCCCTAGATGTCAGTTTAAGTATTGTGTATTTTTGTCTGTTTTGTGTGTTGTTTTACCACTGTCAGTTGTTCATTTATTTCAACGATTTTGACACTTATTTTAACTAACATAATTAAAGCATTTTAATTTTAAGTCTATCATCACTACATTATCATATACAACGAGTGCTGCCCTGAGGGTGTCTTTGTTTTCTAGTATTCATCCTGTTCTCTCCCCTTATTGCACCGTTGTTTATTTCACTTAATTATAGGCTGATGCGAGGGTTTTCATCCCCTTCCCTTCCCCCATTGTTGTATATATTATAGGCTAAAGCAGTAAAATTCCGGGCATTATTGAAATTCCTGCTCTCTGATTGATTAAAATTCCGGGCATTATCCAATCAGCAATGCCCGGAATTTTTGCTGCTTGCATTGTGTATATTTGAAATGGTTTTTTTTTCAAGCCAATCAGCATTCAGAACAGCTCTGAGACAGGGCATGGGATTGGTCAGGAAGTATCATCCACGGGTTGACTCCTCCCACTCGCAAGATGACTGAGATTGACTGAGCAGATTCAGAGGGGGGAGAGAATCTGCAAAGAAGTAAGTGGCTGTCTGCAGTTTGTGGATGCAGTTTGTGGATGCAGTGTGTGTGTGGTGTGCTGTTGTGTTGTATGTGTGTGTAGCAGCAGCAGAGTTTGTGTGTAGCAGCAGCTTGTGTGTGTGTACAGCTGCAGTGTGTGTGTGTGTGTGTGTGTGTGTGTGTATATAGATATCTGCAGTGTTAGCGTATATAGAGATGGTTTCATGTATTTACCATTTTATTTTAATAAAACAAATCTATATAACTATACAAAAGTGTCTATTATTTATGAAAAAAGCCTACATTTAGCTTCGCCTCAGGCCTTCAACTCTTCCAGCCAGGGCATTATTGGCCAGTAATGCCCTGTTCTTCTGGGATTATTACTTAATTATAGGCTAAAGCTGGTAAATTCCGGGCATTATTGAAATCCCTGCTCTCTGATTGATAAAAATTCCGGGCATTATCCAATTAGTAATAGCCCGGAATTTTTGGCACCCTGCCAAGTTTTTCAGCCAATCAGCTTTCAGTTCTCATTCACAAAGAGTGGGATCAGCTCTTAGACAGGGGAGGTGATTGGACAGAATGCACTGGCTCCTCCCCCACCCTGCCTGCAGAGAGCTACGACCAGGAGAGTGAGGTGAAAGGTTTGTGTGTCTGTGTGTGTTTTGTGGGTGTAAAGGGGCCAGCAGAGTCTTGTTGGTGTGTGTCTTCAGTTGGTGTGTGTTTTGTGGGTGTAGAGGGGGCAGCAGAGTCTGTTTTGTTGGTGTGCGAGTGTGTTTTGTGGGTGTAGAGGGGGGCTACTGGTGTGTTTTGTGGATGTAGAGGGGGCAGAGTCTGTTTTGTTGGATTGTGTGCGTCTCTGCAGTGTGTGTTTTTTGGGTGGAGGAGGGGTGCAGTATTTTGTCGATGTGTGTAGGCAGCAGTGGGTGTAGCGGGGGGCTGCTGGTGTGGGCTTTGTGGATATAGAGGGGGCAGCAGTCTGTTTTGTTGGTGTGTCTGCAGTGTGTTTTGTGGGTGAAGAGGGGGCTGCAGTGTGTGTGTCAGTGGGTGTAGAGGGGGGCTGCTGGTGAGTGTTTTGTGGATATAGAGGGGGCAGAGTCTGTTTTGTTGGTTTGTGTGCGTCTCTGCAGTGTGTGTTTTTTGGGTGGAGGAGGGGTGTAGTATTTTGTCGGTGTGTGTAGGTTTACAGGGGGGCTGCAGTGGGTGTAGCGGGGGGCTGCTGGTGTGGGTTTTGTGGATGTAGAGGGGGCAGCATTCTGTTTTGTTGGTGTGTCTGCAGTGTGTTTTGTGGGTGAAGAGGGGGCTGCAGTGTGTGTGTGTGTGTGTGTGTGTGTGTGTGTGTGTGTGTGTGTGTCAGTGGGTGTAGAGGGGGCTGCAGTGTATGGGTGTAGAGGGTGGAGGAGGGCTGCAGAGTTTGTTTTGGTTTGTGTCTGCAGTTGTGTGGGTTTACAGGGGGCTGCAGTGTGTTTGTGGGTGTAGGGGGGGCTGCAGAGTGTGTTGTGAGTGTAGAGGGTGGAGGAGAGCAGCAGTGTGTTTTGTGGGTGTAGAGGAGGGTGTTTTGTTGGGTGTAGGGGGGACTGCAGAGTGTGTTTGTGTATATAGAGTGGGTTGCTGAGTGTGTTTTTGTGTATAGAGGGGGCAGCAGTGTGTGTGTGTGTGTGTGTGTGTGTGTGTGTGCGCGTGTGTGTGTGTGTGTGTATGTACAATTTCCTTTTAATAAACTTGCAGTAAAAACAAAAGAATGTAGACAATCATGCTGATAAAAATCAATATGACTACAAAAGTGTCTATCTTTTATGAAAAAAAAAAAAAAAAAATAAGCCTACATTTAGCCTATAATAGTAATAATCCCCTCAGAACAGGGCATTACTGGCCAATAATGCCCTGTTCTGAGGGGATTATTACTTAAAAGTATAGACTTAAACTCTGTTAATTTCTTCACTTCTCAAAGCTGATTGATTTCCTGGCATTTTCATTCAGTAATGGCCCAGAGGACAGGATCCTCCACTTACAAGACTTATGGCAGAAGATCCATCTTAACCTACAGCACGCTGGTAAACTACAGAAGAGACAAGCGGACCGTCACCATAGAGAGGTCCCAGGGTACTCTGTAGGACAAAGGGTCTGGTTATCCACCAAAAACATTCCTTTAAAGGTAACCTCACCCAAACTGGCACAGCGCTTTATCGGACCTTTCCGCATCACGAAAAGGATCAACCCAGTAGCCTACCGGCTAGAACTACCTAAGAATATGAGGATTCCCTCCGTGTTCCACTCCTCCATTCTAAAATCATGTCTACAAGACTCATCCTCCAAAGGACAACCTAAACCTCCACAAACCATACTGGTAGAGGGTCAACAAGAATACGAGGTACAGACCATCCTCAACTCCAGAATGTCCAGAGGAAGATTGCAATATCTCGTACACTGGAGAGGCTATGGCCCGGAGGAGAGAGAGGGGATTCCTCATCGTCAGGTACATGCTAACCGTCTCATTCATGCCTTCCACCGTTGGCACCCTGATAAACCATCCATGGGTCGCCCGGAGGTCTCCCCTCAAGGGGGGGATACTGTAACATCCGCCGCAACTCCTGCCGGAAACCGCCCGGCTGACGCGTCACACGGCAGACCCACGCTTCCGCGCACTGCCAGGCCGGGACACGCATGCTATGAAGGGAGCCGTCGGCGCCTCCCACAGGAGGAATCTCGGCCGCACGTCTGCGTAACGTCAGTGCTCCGCGCCGCGCATCGCACACGCGCGCGGGTTGCCCGGCAACCAAAGTAATCACCAGGGAAGCCTGACCTGCAGGCTGTTTCAGATTAGTTCCTTCCTTACTCCATTGGAGGACAGGATCACACCCCTGCAAGGTAATTGGATCCTTCCTACTTATATACCTGCTCTTGTCTGTCATTCCTTGCTGAGCATAAACCCCTGTTTTTGCATTGTGCTCACCGCTGCTGGTTAGTTGTGTCTTGATCCCTGCTTTCCCTTACCTGTCTGTTCTCTCCTGTCCTGATCCTGGCTGTTCTTCGGATTCCTACACTCTCCAATGCTTTGACCCCGGCTTCGTCCCTTGACTATTCTACCTTCTATTACCCTGGACCTTGGCTACGGAAATCTACCATCCTCCACTCTCCGACCCGGAAATACGGCAAGTACCATGACTACCCTGACCTCTCCAACCCTACGACGCTGTACGACTTGGACTACGCATTCCGGACAGGACTGCGTGGCTGTGGGTCGGTGTCTTTCCATCCCCACCTCAGCCCCGCGGTCTTCAGTCCTGTTTGTGGTGAGCGCAGCGTGACACAAAACAAGTGAATGTGATACAACACTTGTAAAGGTAACCAAAGTTAAAATACTCTGCTGCAGTAGTGAGTACCAGTGCACAGACCCTGAAGACACAATGAAGCAACGGACATGAAAGCAGATCCTAGCCAGGTCTGCCAATAGCCAGGAGATTAATCGTGGCAAGGTGACCCAAATTGCTAGCTAGGTGTGTACTGAAACTGGTAAGGCAAGCGGTGGTAAAGATACATGTTGCTGTGTGGTGTAAAATAGCCAAAAAACAGGATCTGAAGATGTTGCCCAGTTCTCCTGGATAAATCGTAAGACCAGGGTGTGGTAAAACTGGGTGCACAGGGATCTAGATATTCCCACAGCCAAATGATATGGCAAGTATATAGCACTGAAGACAAACACTAGGTACACTAGCGGAAAAAACGGGCACAGCTCAATGCTGAGTTAGCCTGTCGCCCCCCACAATGAATATGCCAATAATATTGTATGGAAGATTGACACAGTACAAACCTCAATAGGTAAGTAATTACTGTAGGATAAACGACACTGACCCAAACACCTGCTCTGTTAATCAGGGCAGGTCAGTAAAAAGGTCAGTACTAGTGAGAGGGCACAACGATAGTTAAAACATAGTTAGGGTGCACCAATGTACACCTTACTGTCATAGTGTAGGCAGAGAGAGTCAAACTCCTGGTTACAGCTGCTCCTTTAGATACTCCGATCATAGGAGCCACTTAGTAGTAAGCACGCTGCAGATGCTGGTAGACAGTGCCGCCAGCTGACTCGCGAGTGAGCATCTGAGTCATGCACGTGCACCCATATGCCAACGCGCGCGTTTCGCGTAACCACGCTTTCTCAAGGCAGGTACGAGGGGGCCACGTTCATTGATATACAGCACCTCCACCTGAGAGAGATCCTAACGTAGTAGGATTACCCCTCACAGGACCAATAGTCGGTAAACACACACCGAGAATATAACAATGTATTTACTGACATATAAACAGACAACACTATAATAACAAGGCCATGCAAAGCCATACCCACACAGTACCTCCAAAGTGTAAGCCCACCACCTTGTCCACACCCCAGTGAGGTTACTCCAAATTATGAGGGTGCCCATGGCACCTAACCACCCCGTGTCCACAAGACAGGCCCACCCCAAAGTGTGCAAAGTCAAAGATAGCACTGACAAATCAACAATGATGGTAAAATGGATGCATGTGATATATAATATAATCTATTGTAGTACTCACACGGCCATGTGTAGTACTGAATCCAAAGAATGGTTTCTTTTCTCTATGCTGCTCCTTCACTGCAGCCGTCACCTGAACCTGACGAAGGATTATCATATCCGAAACACGTTGTTCATGTAAGGACCTGGAGCTCTTTTGACTGCGTGCAGACACCGTAGCTAGCCCATGCGCTTTACCTGCAGACCTGAGTACCGGACGCAGGATCAGGAAAGCACTGCACGAAAATGCAGAAGTTGGCTGTGTGCACCGGAGGCGGTCACCCACATGTGAGTTTATTGTTGCTCACCTTTTTACTTAAATAAAAATATTTGTTATATCCGTATTTGCAGTGTTGTCTTTTCTCATAGATATGTGGTATGAGTAGGAAAAGTCAACACCTGTAAAGCTATATGGTAATGGAAAAGAAGGATAGCTGGCGCTTCTTTTCCATTTTTATCCCTATATACCATTATTGATCATGAAGCGGGGCTGAAAGCAATTCAGCTAACACTGGAGCAGGACACCAATGTTGATGAGAAACTAAGAACTTTTGTTTTGGAGGGGATTAAGTATATCCTTGGACACAATTATTTTTGTCATGAGGGTGAGTTCTTTCTCCAGACGCGCGGCATCACAATGGGACCAGGTTTGCACCAAGCTATGCATCCTCCGCTGGATATGTGGGAACGGGACCACATTTGGAGTGGTAACCCGTTCGGTGCAAACCTGGTGCTCTGGAAAATATTCATCGACGATGTGATGTGCGTCTGGAGAGGAACTCCGGAGGAACTAGCCCTTTTTCTAATACAATCCCTATAATATCAGGTTCACTTCCAATAGTGATCGAGTGTCCATCAATTTTCTTGACCTTACCCTTTATATAGAAAATGGCATAGTGCATACTAAGACCTATCACAAAGAGGTAGATACTAACACATACCTCTTACCATCCAGCCATCACCACCCTAAGTGGATCAACAATATCCCTCAGGGACAGGCATTGAGAATAAAAAGAAATTGATCTCAAAAGCACGTATATGACCAACAAGTATCTGAACTAAGGGATAAATTCTTGGAACGCGATTACAATAGGACAAAAGTGAATAAAGCAATTGCGAGGGTCAATGATATAGCTAGGACCACATTAATAAATATGGATAAGAAGTATAAAAAAGATAAAGAAGGAGTATTCATACCATTTATTACAAGGTATAACAGTATGGCCCCAGAAATACTAAGAACCCTTAAAAAACACTGGGGAATTCTTCAACGGGATCCCATTCTGAAATCTTTTTTGTCTCCAAATCCACAGATTGTATATAAAAAAGCAAAAAAATTTAAAGGCCTCATTGGCACCTAGTTGTCCCGCAGGCCTTAAA
Source organism: Ascaphus truei (assembly GCF_040206685.1). Classification (NCBI taxonomy): domain Eukaryota; kingdom Metazoa; phylum Chordata; class Amphibia; order Anura; family Ascaphidae; genus Ascaphus; species Ascaphus truei. The sequence goes on along the minus strand of NC_134485.1, from coordinate 117,879,538 downwards.
CAATATAGCAGTACGTGGCTGGCCAATTTAAAGGGATATTTTCTTTGTGGGAAATGTATCGGATGCAACTATAGTTCCAAATGTGACCAATTTCAATCAACAGTCACAAACCAAGTATATGATATCAGTACATTTATTAGTTGCAAAAGTACATTTTGTGTCTATCTACTACAATGTCCGTGTGGACTTCAATACGTGGGGAGGACGGGAAGACCCCTCAAACGTAGATTGGCTGAGCACGTATATAATATATAAAGAGGATTAGAAACCCATAGTGTCTCAAACCATTTTAAAATAGTTCATAGTCAAAATCTTGCAGGGCTTATATATAAGGGAATAGAGTGCTTTAAAGCCAATTGGAGGGGAGGTGACAGAATTAATAATTTGTCCAGAAGACAAAGCTTCTGGATTTATACATTAAAAACTCTGTCACCTAAAGGTCTCAATATAGAGTTTGACCTAGCTTCATTTCTAGGGGAATAATCACATCTTATTGAATGATCTCCATTTGGCTTTTATACAAGCACTTCATCATGTAAGTCAATACACCTTTGTTTGCAGCAAATTTCCTAATCCCAGGGAATACTAGTAGCCCCTTGAGACATGCATAAACAATGACAATACACCTTTGTTTTTAGCATGTCCCTTAAATCCAGGGAATACTTGTAGCCCCTTGGAATATGCATAAACAATGACAATACACCTTTGTTTTTAGCATGTCCCTTAAGTCCAGGGAATACTGGTAGCCCCTTGAAACATGCTGAAACAATGACAACATAGACCAGGCAGCAGGTTTCTAAGAGTGCTTTTAAGATGTTTTATCATATTTTGTTATGTTAATAGCATGTATCACATTTGTGGAGGGGCAACACCCCTTAAGGGTATAAATAGCGACCATCTGCATCAGCTCCTCATTCCCTTTAGAAAGTGACGTCCCCATGTCACGAAACGCGTTAGGGGGGAGCAGTTACAGGAACCGCCGACAGAGGAGTCTCTCCTGGTCACGAAGGCGACGCGCAAGGTGTGACGTCAGCAGGACCAATGCCGGAGTACACCACGAGCAGCAGCAGGAGCTAGCACGGGAGCACCTGCACCGGAACCCACTGCAGAGGGTTGGTACGAGCGCTCAGACGTTTGCGGCACTTAGGGGACTTTATTACTAGTAGCGGACGGCATCCTAATGTTTTTTAATGCAGCATTCACATGTGAGTGTTCTTTTGGCTGTTGTAGCCGTTTTTTTATAAAATTGTTATACTATCTGCACTATCTCTGTACTTTCTCCTCTTCTGGGTTGAAAATCACCGGTCATCTGAGAAATTCTAAGGTGAAGGAGATTGAACTACTGCACGTGGGATTCGTGACAGCAGAGGAGAAGAAGAGGTTAAAGCACAGATTCTCTCAACCGCATTCTGACAAGAGGCATCTTGTAAGTAGACACTCTACACCAAGTTCAGTTCAGACCTTCCAGTCCAGGCATACTATGTTTTGCTTTTTTTCTAACCTTAATTAGGGGTATCATTGAGAAGAAGATCGGACAAGAAAGTTGTCATCATCTCCCATCAAGAAATTGGACAATATAAGAACCACATGGACTAAGTGTCTTTTTCAGCGCCAGGTATCCTTCTTTTCCATTACCATTTGTCCAACACAAGTTGCGGAGATAACTTGCACTGTGGGAAACCTCGGCAGCTACCAATCACAGCACAATCACAATTGTAATATTGTATGTATTTATTCAACACTGTAATAGTTTAACACTAGCAGCAAATAGGTCAAGCGCTGACGCATTCAGGGTTTTAATTAGTTTTTGCACCTGTAAAGCTATACCTGTGACGAACTGGGAAGGGAGTGTTAGCTGACGGCTGCAGTGAAGGAGCAGCATAGAGAAAAGAAACCATTCTTTGGATTCAGTACCACACATGGCCGTGTGAGTACGACAATAGATTATATCGTTGATCACATGCATCCATTTTACCATCATTGTTGATTTGTCAGTGCTATCTTTGACTTTGCACTTCTATTTGTTTTGCGCCCCCCACCCCCGGTTCTTTCTTTTTCATATTTCACTACGAGGATCGTGGGAAGATCCTGCTTGGGGCTGAGCAGCAATCTTACATTCTGGGCCAGTATTGTGTGTTGGTCTTTTATTATTATCATTATTTATACTATTGTGCTTGTACTATTGAGAGGGAGTGCCCCAGTTTGCCTATACCACCCCATAGTGTGTGAGGAGTAGCGCTACCCCTGTGTATGGCCGTTGGTGCACATAGATGAGATAGATACCTTCCTGGTCTGCCGCCTTAGCTGATGGGTCCGCTGGGCCGCAACATGGTCCCACGCCGTTCGGATCCTCGGGCGTCCACCTCTGGAGGGATCTCCCGCTGGAGTGTTTCCCTATAATAGTGTCTCTGATAATATATGCCTGTGTCGTGTCCCAGACCGCAGGTCGTAGTTCACCACATGGCCGTCCCGTCACTGAAGCAATGCCTATCACTATCAGGGCTAAGACTACACTTATAGTGCCGGCGACGTCAGGCTGCAGTCGCTGGAAAAATCAAATTGAGATGACTTCCAGCGATCACGACCACGCCGTTGCGCTTACTATAAGTGCGCGCGACGGCGGCAATGCATTTGTTTTGACTCGACATCGCGTCCCTGTCGCTGGCACTATAAGCGCAGCCTTAGGGGAAGCGTCCCTATCTGGGTGCCTTCCCTATAGCACTACAGTCTGTCATTGCAGCTCTGGCGGCACCCGGGCGCTTCGGTTGCCGTCCCCCAAGAGGTAAGAGGGGACATGGCTACACACATAGCTATATTTATATATCTGTTTTGCCTCGCCTGGTTTCTGTTTACATAGCAGTTCCTTGGAGGTGTATGGCTCCTAAGTTCCCAGCAAAAATGGAGACTGCGCTCGTCTGTTCTCTCCTGGATATCTCTGTTATCCACCTTCTCCCGCAGCTCCCAATTCCTCCGGCGATCACCCGGGCCAACAGTCACAAGATAACAAAAAAGTTGCAGCGCAGAGAGAAAAAGGTGGTGTTAGGTAAAATCACTTTAATGGGTAAAATTACATATAAAGACTTACAATCAGTAAAGCTGCATCGCCCGTGGGGTTCCCAAGCCTGTCCTCACTAACACTGCCTCCCTCGGCAGTGCCCTGCTGCAAGTCGCTGCCCTGCTACAACCCGGAAGTGGAAGTCCAATGCAGGGCTCTCTCGCGAGATCGCTACTCGGGAAGTGCTGGCTCTGGCTGGATTTTAAAAATGAACCCCTATAGGCTACAGGCACCACTCTCCAAGACCGAGTGTGTACCCTATATTCTATGCAACCCCTCAACGCGTTTCGCGCGATCTTGCGCTTCGTCAGGAGCGTAATTTTACCCATTAAAGTGATTTTACCTAACACCACCTTTTTCTCTCTGCGCTCCAACTTTTTTGTTATCAGGTGTATGGCTCCTCCCTTCAGGACAGAGCCCCTACCAATTCTCCAATTGGCATAAAGGTATAATATACATCATTGTCAGTCTACATATCACCCTCCACTGAACAGCAGGTGAGTGTTTATGGCTGACAGGAAGAAGAGATATGTGTATGTTTTAATATTTCGCATTAGGGTATTTGTTATAATAAGGGACCTCTGATACTGGTGTTGACAAGCTTTTAATTACACTAAATCACACAAGCATATGCTTAATTTATTTAACCCCCTCAGGGCACTTTGGCATATTTCACAAAAGTTCAGTCCACAGTGCAATAAGAAATTACATATATTCAGTGTAGGTACCTGCTAATCAGAGTCGACCATGGTGAGGTTGGCAGGCTTGAATCATGTTTTGATTAAAAGATGCAATCAAATTACATCTTTGTTACACAGACTTAGGTTCTAAATGTAAACATGTCACTAGTATATTTTAGCCAAAATTGGTAGGAACGCAGGATCTGTCCTTTTGATATATATTTAATGAAAAAAAGTACAATAAAATCACAAAAGAAAACATGGAAGGGTTTGAAAAAAAAAAAAAAAAAAGTTCAAGAAAATGTAGAATATCCAGTTAATTAAAAAAAATCAATATGACTGTACAAACGTGTCTATATTTAGGAAAGATTAAAAAACACCAAAACATACATTTAACCTATAATAGTAATAATCCCCTCCAGGGCATTATTAGCTAGTAATGCCTTGTTCTTTTGGGATTATTACTTAAATATCACAGTGTTCTACCAGCTGGAATGAGAGAATCTTTGGTTATAAAGTAGGTTATTACATCAGGAAATTGCAAGCACATCCGGAACTATTCCCATTTCAACTGTTTCAACAATAGGCTTCATCCTCAGGGGCAATATCTGGTTAAGGAGTTTTTAGCTTTTTCTATGAAGTGGGAGGCAAGCTCGATATAAAGTATTTTATCAAACAGAAAAAAGCTAGGTCCATAGTACATATGACAAATATATTGGAATTGTGGAATTATTTCTGGTTGTGGTATGGCTACTTTATACTTGCTTAATGTATTTGTGTGAAAGGGAAATATTCCAATGCAACTCTTCTAGTGAGATATATTTATATTTAATGCTTAATGTTAAATAGGCATATATAAAAAAAAATAGGATAAATCATTAAACTACTGAGAATTATTTTGGGTTGTTATAAGTTACTTTATTTTGCTTTTGATAAAAATGTGCACACAGCGCACCAGGGGTCAGAACAAATATAGTATTAATATTTATTGCAGGTTCACTGAACCTGACAGGTATAATAACCAATCTAAAACAAAATATAATCTAAACACAGTCACCTGGGTGACAAATGAAGCTAGGGAAACCAACATAAGGCTGAGGCCCCGCTGTGTTCGGGGCTCGCGCGAGCGAGCCACCAGCCCCTTACCTCCAGTATGTTGGTCCCCTCTGCCTCATTCCGACGTGTCTCACTGCGTGCTGTGACGCGTCAGCCGGTCGGAGCTACAAGCCTCTGGTGATCAGAGGCACTGACGCGTCATGTGGTACGTGAGTGAGCCAATGAGGAGGGAAGGAGGGGAGCTACGGGAGGGAGGCGGCTTGGGAGGGAAGTGTGCAAGAGCAAAGTAAATGGCCCGATCTATCCTTCTCCTCCCGGACCCACAACCCCTACATCCCCCCCTCCTGCGGACCCACAACCTCTGAGATTCACCCACAAACTCCTCCACCCCTCTCCCCGGGCTCAATGGCCATGCCCCCGACCTGTTTTGGCTACGCCCCCCCCCCCCCCCCGCGCCGGAAAAAGTTTACCGCAGATCGCGGTGTAGTTACTTGCACACATTGCTAAATACTGTATGCCATATAAATGATAGTCAGATGACAATATGGGACAAGAAAATAAAAGATAAAAAAATGTACCACAGAGGGGGAGTTTGGGGGGGGACAGACACTGACCATGGAATTGGAATAGCAGGACGCGCTGATATAACTGTCCGGAATGCACCTTCACTTGGTAGTGTGGATCCTCCGCTGCCACTTCCTGGTCTCTGCTCCAGCCAATGGGTGTGCATACTCGAACAGCCTCACGTGACCTCAACGCGTTTTGCAACAGCGTGCTTCGTCAAGCATTTTTATCGTTTTTCTGAGAAAAACCTATGGGTTTAGGAGATTGGGCTTAGGCACTTAGGAGTTATTGGGGAGGGACTCTATGAGCCGAGCAACAAGGGGGTCTGTCTTCTACCTACATCAGACAGCACGAGCGCGGAATCCTTGATCTTTTTTTTAATTTGCTTTTGATATTTTATTTTGTAATATCTGATTGACCTCTAATACATGATTTAATTTATTTAAATGCGGTCTCACCAGCTGTTGTAGACCTGTTTTATACAGTGTATTGCAAAATAACTAGATACTGAAACACAGAAATTGACAGCAGATAAGAACCACTTGGCCCACCTAGGGGCAGATCCACAGAGCTCTGTGACTTAATGAGGCGTTATCTTCAGTTAATGTCTCGTTAAGTACTAATGGCAATCTTCATCATTTACTAACGATGTGTTAAGTGCTGTCTTAATGCTGACAGCCTGCCAGTAAATTTTACGTCCGTTTGTGTTTTATTATATGCAAATAAGTTGCCGACCCCCTCAATGCATATCCAAAGGAGGCCGTTAAAGTTAACGCAGTCCTTAATTCTGTTACTTTAGGTTATGGTTATACAGTACCTGGCTTTAGGTGCTTCCAGTCTTCTGTTTACCAAGCTTTTTTGAGTTCCATTACTATATTTACCTCCACCACCTCTATTGGGAGGCTATTCCAACAATCCACCACGCTTTGCCATGAATTACCCACTCACATATCCTCTGAGACTCTTACCCTCCTGTTTCACACTATGACCTATTGTTCTATCACATTTTCTATGACTTTTAGCACTACTTCTCTCAAATATGCTTAAGTAGCATTGTGGTTCAGTGTCATACGATTTTAAGTAAGAAAGTGGCTAATTCTAGCTCTTGGCTGACACTTACGTGATTACTTAAACCAGAAGACTGCTGTGACCAGGGGAGAGCTGTAGATTTGGTCTGTACATCTCCAATCTCCTGTTTACCCCCTCTACCGTGGACTGTTGCTACCTGCTTCCCTGGTCTCACTCCTTGCTCAAGCTCAGTATGGGGCAGACCCGTTGGCTGCTGTATGGCAGTCTGGCTCTCTATGGCACTTTACTCTCCCATCATTCACTTTGATATCCCCAACAGGCATTCCCAGTAACAACTCCAGATTCCTAATCACCTTCTTCCCACCTTCCTGCCCCAACCAACCCCCCCCCCCCACTCCCCAACCAACCCCCCCCCCCCACTCGCCCTTTCAGTGTGTGGACAATTTTTAGGGACTCCTTCCTGAGAATACCTTAACCACACTACGCTTTGTGTCTACTCTTAGGAGACACCCGAGAGAGAACCTTTCTCACCCCCGCCCCTTTATACTCCTTGCACCCTGTCCTCCCTCCCAGTCACTATGTCTAATCACAAAGTCACTCTGTACCTACAGCTATAGTGGATAACAATGGGTAGCTATGGGCACATAATGGGTAACTGTTTCCCCCCAAAAAAACATTATCGGGAATACAGTAGCATAAAGCACTCCCACCACCAACAAACCATGCCCACATTATGCATGCCAGAGTAATAGGCACCTCATAGTGGCTTGCCAAAGAATAATGTCTTCTGTCACCCACTGAAGGGGGCTTCTGAGGGGTTCCCCCCTCCCCCCCCCCCAACCACAACTGAAGATGCTGGTGTACTCTTGTCTGGGCAGGTAGACCACAAATGCTCCACCTTTTTACACAGAAAACACTGATGTGTGGACTAGCATGGACAGGTTTAACGGGAGAATGTGGGGGGATTTCTCCTGCCCATCCCCCTTTTGATCCTTGGGAACCTTTTTTGCTGCTAGAATCCTATTGGTTGTGTAAAAATCTGCAGCCTCTTTAGGTGATTTATGTTGCCTGTGTAGCATTCATTCACTCCTCCAGATCAGCAAAACACTTCCAGCGCTTTACACCTTCCAGGTCCCCATCTTTTTCCAAGATGAGAAAATGCTCTGCACGTGACCTGTCATTTAAAGCTGCTGTTCTGTAACTTTTTAATGCAACAGCATTTTCTTTATTGCTCGATTATTTTGCTTACTGGGAGCAAGGAACACATATAGAACCAAAGGATTATGTCCATATGTATGTGTAACGAATTTTCTGGCCTGACTGACCCACCCAGTCTCACATTGGCCCCTGTGGTCTAACCAGTCCTCATTACATGGTCGTGTCTGGTGGTGCACCTGTTGGCAACAGGACTCCTGAGTCTCCCGCATGATGGTGTATGGGGAATGTCAACCCAGACAGGCAGCTGAGGTAGTGTGCTAGAGTCCTACCTACATACAGTGCAGCGCCTCAACCTCATCAGGATCTCTGCGTCTGCATGGAGATGGTCCTGATGAGGAACTCCTTCCCGGTGGTGCCTTCCGCTGGAGAGTAACTTCAGTCTCACACAGTGGAGTTGTCTTGAAACAGGGCATCTTTATTGATCAGTGGGCTAACTGCCCCTCATAGCTGGCAGCTCAGCCGCTCATCTTCACTGGTACTTCCCTTTGAAAGGTCTGCCCTCCTAATGGAGAGGGATCACCTCTCCCCTCAGGGAGATCACCACCTGTGCCAGGTCCCTGGACACAGTGTAGGCCCGGCCAGCCTTGCTGCTGCTGGCCCTTGAGTTAGAACTGTGTCACTAGTTAACTCACTAGTGGACACCTTGGCCTTCTGCTCTGAACTCAGCCTTGCAGAACAGACACAGGAACAGGCACATCTCTGATGTCACTAACGGTGGACTCAGAGTATGTTACCACTCCCCTTGAATACATATGACACCTCACCAGGGTGTGAGGGCAAACCTCCATGATTGATGCTGGCAACCCTGTAACTTACCAGGTTTACTGCCAGCATGAGAGAGAACTGTATGCCATTTTACAGCATGGCTACATATGTATATCTTTATTTACTGCTTTACAAGTGACAATGCAATATAGGAAATTATACAATAAGTGCAGCAAACAAAATCAGACAATAGGAAAGGAAATCCCTGCTCCAGAGAGTTTACAATGTAAGTGAAACGTTGGGAAACTCACAGAGCAGCATGGAAGGGAATAAGTGAAGTAGATGGCAGTGCTTGGCCACAATGGTTGGTAGGAGTGACTATGTGTGAGACAGTAGCCTTGAGTTCAAGCTACTGAAGTGCTTCAAATAAGAGGTGAACTTTAACTTAATGTGGGGAGAGGTGCTTGGTATATACTGAGTATGAAGGAGTTCCACAGGTAAGTGGCAGTGAGTGAAAAAGTTTTAGGTATCTAAGAGAGAGCAGTAGAGGTACATGGGGTGGAAAGAAAATAGTTAAGCCGCGTCCATGTGATCGTGACGGCGCGCATGACGTTATCAAATTGCCGTGCCTCTGAGGCAGGCCATAGAGCGCACGACGCAGGGCGCCGGTTCTCGCGATGCACGAGAAAACAAATACATTTGTTTCTGTCACGTGACAGCCAGGTCACGTGAGCGGTTCACCCAAGGAGGGTAAACCAGCTCTGTGACGTCACGGCCCCGCCTCTCCGTCGCGGCTACCCCATGGCCACAAATCTCTCCTGCTACAGGCATGCGTGACGCCGCGCGCGCACTAACCATGGACGCGGCCTTAGAGGCAGAGCGCAGGAGACTGGCAGGGACATATGAGAGATGACACACAAATCCTCTACTCATACCCTCTATCTACTCCTTCCTGCTGCTGGGGATCTCCCCTAAGCCTGAAGCCAGACATACACACCTGCTCTCACCCACGCCTCCCTGCCATCTCTTCACCTTTAAATGGTGTTAACCTTTTCATTTAACACCCATCTACAGCACTTATTCCCTCACATGCTGTCTCTGTAAGTTTCCCCTCAAACCTCTTAGATTGTAAGCTCTTCGGGGCAGGGATTTCCTTTCCCATTGTCTGATTTTTGCTGCACTTATTGTATTTTTAAAATTCCCTGTTCTGTATTCTTTGTGAAGCGCTGAGTACACTTTTGGCGCTATATAAATAAAGACATACAATACAATGATATGTAGGGAGGAGCAGAGAGCCTTAAAGGTAAGGAGGGGTACTTTGTAGGTGATCAGAAACGTGATGGGAAGCCAAGAGAGGAGTTTAAGGAGGTGAGCAGGGACTGTCCAGGGAGAATGTGAAATTATTTTATCATCAGAATTTTGAATAGATTGCAAAGGAGATCATTGCTAGTCAGGGAGGCCTGTTAGCAGAATATTGCAATAATCCAGACGTGTGGATCAAGGCATGCATTAGAGTTTAGGACAATCCCTTGGTGGCCTTACTGCATGTAAAATGTTGTATTTTCATGCCTATATCATGACATCTGAGCATTATTATACCTGCTGATTTAAGTCAGTTATATGGTTTGAACAAACAAGTGCTTTACAAAATCAAGAAAGAAATCACAGGATAGGTTAGAACTTTTAGAAGTCTGTTACTAAAATGATCAGCTTTGCAAGACTTTTTATATGCTCCAAATGTTCCCGATCATGCTACATAAGGCCGATATTAACAATTTAACGTGCTTTCAATACCTTTATCTTGGTGGGAAAAAAAACATACAGTATGGTAAGAGCAGCAAATTATACTTAAATAGAGAGAGGTGTTCAAAATATACAATGGTACAACTGTTCAGATATATCTATGTCTGGTTATCGCAGAAGTTCCTTCCCACATCACAAACTTCCACATGCGCCTAAACCTCCTCCATGCATTGGGGCCAACATTGTATTCTATGATGCAATAAAAGCGTGGAGAAAACAGACACACTCGGCTCGCCCTCCCTCACCCTGAATAGGCTTGAATGGCACTTGATCTACAACTGCTAAAGTTTATGGGATTTAGTATTTTTTAGATTAGGCATGATCTTAATGTTTGATATGTGATAAAGAGAGCCATGTCTACTGATAGAAGAGAGTGTCATACTAGATAAATGCCATTTATAGAGAGAATTCCTCAGATTTTAATGCCGTATGGGAAAAAATATGCTGAAATATTGCAGTGCAGACTCTGAACATGTAGTATCCCAGTGATAAAACTCCATTAATCTTATATCCTTATACCCTACCCAGTCTTTATTATTGATCTTTGGTATGTTTTCAAAAGGTGTTTAAAAATATTTATATATTTTACCTGAGTGCTGCTAATTGTCCAACTTGTAACAGGCAGATTTATTGGGGGGGGGGGGGGGGGGCGGGAGGGTCACGTGACTGCTTAGATGTATAAAAGGGTGGCATTAGCAGGGATGTCATTAGCATTGGCATTTTAAGAGTGATGCATTTTAAAGTACCGTATTTCCTCGATTGTAAGACGCCATCGATTGTAAGACGCACCATCTATTTGGCCCTTACAATTGAGGAAAATTACTTTTTCACTTACCATGGAGAGGACCCATGGCAGCAGAGGATGAAGCGGGCGGCGGGGCAGGAGAGGTCCCACGTCTGCAGATGGTTGAAGATGGACAGCGGCCGGGAGTGTGGCGGCAGGACAGGTCCCTAGTCTGCAGGTGAATGAAGATAAAAAGACAGTGGGCGAGCGGGCGGGTGGTGGTGGTGCGGCAGCAGGAAATAATAATATCAGGAGAGCTGAGCAGGAGCAGAGAAGATTAGGGGAACGGCTTGGGAGGTGTACACTGTAACACCGGAAGTTGACCGGTGTCTGACTTCCGGTTACAGTGTGCACCTCCCAACCCTATGCTCTGCTCCTGCTCAGCTCTCCTGCCACTGCCGCCGCCGCACGCTCGCCGTTTACTTATCTTCATTCACCTGCAGACTTGGGACCTGTCTTGTCGCACACCCGCCGCACTCCCTTCGCTGACATGGGACCTCTCCTGAAACATGGTAAGTGAAAAGAGACTTTTTATTAGTTTTTTTTTAATACATCGATTCTAAGACGCACCCCGATTTCAGACATGTGAAAATCGTAAAAAAGGTGCGTCTTAGAATTGAGGAAATAGGGTAATAATTTTTAAGTGAGAATATATCGTTAGACTAGTGGTTGACTGGGGACTGGATCTACTGCAAACTCTTCAACACATTGCAACAAACGGTGATCTACTCTTACAACACTATGATCCCATGCTTGTTAGCTTAACTTACCCCCCCCCTTTAGGCCAGGTCCCTGTTGCCTGCTGCATTGCCCGCTGTGGCGGGTGCTGCGGGGACAAGAGCCACCCTTCAATGGGGCCGGGCCCACAGCAAGGGGTGGCCGCCGCACTGCGTGTCCAGTTTTTCCTGCAGTCAAGAAAATTGTGAGCAATATTAGAGACTGAGCATCCCCGTTGGTTCAGCCTATGAGGGCGTACCTGCCGGGTGACGTCACCGCCACGCCCCCCATTACTCCACCATCACGCCCCCCCCCCCCCGACTTTCCCCCTGCAGCTCACTGCAGACCGGGGAACTCGGCTGCACGCGCTGCCTGCTTGGCAGGCACGCGTGCAGAGCAGACAGTGGGGCCGTAGCCTTACACCTTATTTTACTATTTCACACAACTGCCCTCCCCCCACCCTCAACCCTCACACCCCACCCTTAACCCTCACCCCTCACCCCCTCACCCCACTCAACCCTCTGCAAAGCCTGAATAGGCCCTAGCATTGCAATGCAGCAAAACAATTTGACAAGGAAAAGGCACACCTCTGCTGTTTAGTCTGCACACACTCACTTGGCTCACAACAGCTTCATGCAACATTACCTACCTCTGTGATAATGAACACGCTATGTACCTCAACTTTGTTCTTTCTTGTGGCCTCATGGAAATGTTACTCTCCCTATCCACTACAAACTCCTCCCTCCTGGCCCACACCGAACATCCCCATACACCCTGGACTACTCAAAAGCCTTGCACTATCTACTGAATGTTGGTGGAGAACTCTGAAAACCAGCACACCAACCACTGCTCACTCTAATGGCAAACATCACAAATTTACAAGTTGTAAAAAACTACTCAAATTTTTACTCATACTATTACTCTCTTTAGCAGGTGATATTGAACTGATCCCAGGCCTTCCCTTTTCAACTCTGTCCCATACGCCTGAGAATACCCCCTTCAAATTCCAAAAAGGTCTATCTGTCGCCCATATAAATATCCGGAGCCTGCTGCCCAAACTGGATCAACTAAGAGCATGGTGCTTTATGCATAAACCCAAAACCATCGTTCGCACAGCATCATGGCTAACCCCTAAAACCCCTGATGCAAATATCGCCATTCAAGGATAATTAATTTCTAGGAAAGATAGGCCAAAGGGAGGAGGAGGGGTGTTATTTTATATTGCAGACACCCTACAATTTACATGGGTAAATTGCCCCCCAAGCCCACCCTCTTTTGAAATCCTAGTTCGCAAAATCTGCCTCCCATTTTCTAAGGCTATCTTGGTTGCTGGTATCTACCGCCCCCCGTAAAGCCCGTCTCCAGTCCCTGACTGGTACCCAGTTTCTTGGCTCCATTTCATCTCTGAATTAGAAGTGAACTGCTAGTTCTTGGAGATTTCAACTTCAATTGGCTCGACCCTAAAAACCACAAAATCCAGATACAACTCAAGTCACTTAACCTAACGCAACTCATTTCTCAACCCACACGGACAAACCTGAAATCTCACAACCATTCCTTGCTAGACTGGATTCTCTCCTCAAATCCCAGCAGAATCCACACCTCTTGCATCCTTCCGGACATTTTCAGTGACCATGCTATAGAGCAGGGGTGAGCAAACTTTTTATGCCGAGCCCCCCTTTTTATCCATGAAATTTCTCGGGCCCCCCTGCCTGATGTAATCAAAATCCCATGAAAAAAAACCCTTTATTAAACGGTATACAATGTAAATACAAATATGTCTAAGGCCGCGCATATAGTGCCCGCGACGTCACCCGTCGCCGCTAGCGAAAGTTGTATTTCGCTTTGCGGCGGCGGCGTGGGCGACCAGGCCATTGATTGGTTCAGGGGCTGTCATATGAGGCGACAGCCCCTTAAAAATCAAATATTGCCAGCTTCAAAAAATCGCGTCGCCACGTCACGCTTACTATAAGCGCACGCGGCGGCGCCAATGCATTTGTTTTCGGGCGACGTTGCGTCGCCGGCACTATAAGCGCAGCCTAAATACTTACATACTTCAACAGCTAGCTCTTGCAAAATTAGGCTGCGTCCACGCTGCCGCTGAGAGCGGTGACATCACCAACTCTCCAAGCATGAGCACAGGGTGTCCTGCATAATTTTGCAAGCACGAGCGGGGAAGTGTTTACACTTTTTTTTATTATTTCTGTACATTCATAGTATGATTGATATATTGGCAGCCTACCCTTTCACTTGAAGAGGATCGCAGCGAAGCAGGTTGCCAGCGGAGGAGAGCAGGACCACAGCGCTATTGTAGGCAGACACCGGAGGGAGGGGCGTTTGACATCACAGCGCTGGGGCGTGCTCCTCCGCGTACCTCCGAATCACGTGGCCCCACCTGCACTATTCTATTTGGCCGCCCGCGCACATCTTTTTCGCCTGCACAACCAGGTTTTGCTGCACGCGCCCCGCCTAAATAATCTTGCGCCTGGGGCGTCCCCCCCTCAGTTTGTGCAACGCTGCATTCAATCACAACACCCACAACCAACACACACACTCAATCACAACACACACACACACAACACACACTCAAATCACAACCAACACAGCACACACTCAATCACTACACACACACAGTCACAACCAACACTCACATAATCACCACCAACACACACAACACTCAACCACAACACACACACACACAGACAACCAACAGGCACAGCACACACACACACACACACACACACACAACAGTCCATATATATACACACAAACACACACACACATACATACATATACACACACACATACACACAACACCCACTCAAATCACAACCAACACAGCACACACTCAATCACAACACACACACAGACAACCAACAGGCACACACACGCAAACACACACACAACAGTCCATATAAATACACACACAAACACACATATATACACACACACACACACATATATATACACACACAAACATACATATACACACACATACATACATATACACACACACACATACATATACACACACACACACATACACAACACCCACTCAAATCACAACCAACACAGCACACACTCAATTCTACATATACACACACATTTCTACATATACACACACATTTCTACATATACACACACATTTCTACATATACACACACATTTCTACATATACACACACACACATACACATATACATACAAAACACACACACACACACATATACACACATACATATACACACACATTTCTACATATACACACATTTCTACACACACACACACACACACACACACACACACACACACACACACACACACACACACACACACACACACACACACACACACACACACACACACACACACACACACACACACCTGGTGGGTAGGGGGAGAGAGTAACTAAACCTGCTCAGGTCCCCCCATGTGCTGCTGAAAACGGGCGGGTAAAAGACAGGAGGAGGAGAAGGGCTTGTCTGTGTGCAGGGAAGGCCCCGCAGCAAGGCCCCGCCCCCTCTGCAAGACACAGCAGAGAACTGGAAGCAGCCTCTGCACGGAGCTTCTGGCCGCCCGCCCCCAGGTTTCTCCACACGCAGCCTGCGCCCCCCCTACATAATCTTGCGCCCCCCCGAGGGGGCGCGCCCCCCAGTTTGCGCACCGCTGCTATAGAGTACTGTGTAAGGATAATTAAACCACCACAATCAAGCCCTAAAGTTCTCCTCACTAGAACATTTATAATTGTTAACCCACAACAGTTTCTTGCTGACCTTACCAACTGATTCTGATTCTGCGCTCGACTATTTCCAATCCGAGTTCTTAAAACTCTGTTATACCCATGCTCCACTACGCAGAATAAGATAATGGGGGGGCCCACCTTCCGTAGGTAACAACTGACCTTATAGCACTCTACCATTTCAGGGATGCCTTGTGGAAAAGCTACAAAGTAACTGACATTACCAAGGATCTTAAACACTACAGATGCCTGTGGAACATGTGCACAAGGCAAACAAGACATGCAAAAGCACAATATTACTCTGACAATCTTCACCAGAATACATCAAACCCAGATAACTTCTGGAAGGTTATCAACAATATATTCAAGCCTTCTAGCCATCAACAACCAAGTCAAATCACTAGGGGGGATATTACTCTGACAAACCCCACTGACATTGCAAATGCATTCAATGATTACTATGTGGGGTGTGCTACTAACTTATTAGCGAAACGAAACCCAAACCACAAACATGAACCTCACTCTGTGAGTACCCTATAGCCCCACCCCCTCCCAACACTGCTCGCAAATGTCTTCACTCCCAATTAAGCGATTACTATACCAATACAAATTTCCCTAGCCAATTCCAATCTGGCTTTCATCCCAAACACTCCACAGTAACTACCCTGCTAAAAGTTTGCAATGAAATGCAGTGTGGAATGGAACGGGGACAACTCACTGGTGCAATATTCCTAGATTTTGCAAAGGTTTTTGATACTGTTGATTATGTTATCTTGCTTAACAAACTCCAGTGCTCTGGAATACTGAAGCATGCTTTAAACTGGTTTCATTCCTACCTATCAGGTAGATCCAACATGTGTATATCTCAGGCTCTAACTCCAACCCTTTGTTTATCACCTGTTGTGTCCCACAAGGCTCTGTTCTGGGGCCCCTACTCTTCTCAGTGTTCATCAATGATCTTCCAACAGCTTGTAAGGGAGCCTCAATACACATGTATACAGATGACACAATCTTATATGCACACAGCCAAGGCCTATCCGACCTTGAACACATACTTCCGTCTACTTTTTGAGACTTGAAAATTGGATTTCCCAAAACAAACTGTTTTTAAACACTGACAAGACTGTAACAATTGTATTTGGGACCAAGGCTACATTTCTAAAGCTTCCAATGACCGAGCTCCAGATCAGACCCAACGCTAAAACCACCCTAACTCCTGTTACTAGTTTTAAATATTTGGGCATATGGTTTGACTCTCATTTAACATTCGGGATGCATATTGATACCCTGACATCTAAAACCTATGCCAAACTAGGTGTACTTTACAGGAACAATCCTCCCCTCCTCCTCCTGCTAGTCAGAAAGTGTATCGCACAGCAGATGCTAATGCCAATTATCGACTATGGGGACATAGTATATGGCTCGGCACCCCAAGCCCACCTTAGCAAATTTGACTCCCTCTACAATTCAATATGCCGTTTTGTTCTCCAATGCAACTACAACACACATAACTGAGAAATGATCCAAGAACTAGATTGATCATCACATGAGTCTCGGCGCAAAGTTCATCTTTCCTGTCTTGCCTTCAAATACTTTCTGGGCAAGCTACCCGCCTATCTGAACAAGCTCCTCACCCCACTACATGCAGCACTTATCATCTGAGATCTGACTCCAAAAGACTGTTCATTGTCACAAGGCTCAACAAAGTATCCGGCCGTTCCTCCTTCTCTTACCGTGCACCCCAAAACTGGAACAATCTAACGGAGATTCTCACAGCCACCACCAGTTTAAGTTCTTTCAAAACTAAAGCTGTCTCACATTTTAATCTGGCCTGTAACTGTTACATACGTCTATAATATCTACTATCTTTAAGTGTACATACAATGTCTTTATACCCTGTTCACTGATGTAACTATGTATTGTAACCATGTTTATTTGTCATCATAACTCTATGCTCAGGACATACTTGAAAACGAGAGGTAACTCTCAATGTATTACTTCCTGGTAAAACATTTTTATAAATAAATAAATATCTGCATGTAGTCAATGGCCAAGATTCACTAAACTCACTGCATTTAGAGGCTAATGTTAACTGTCATTGACATGAATGCCAGTTAAAGCAGGATCAAGCTTCGATACCCATTATTGAAGCTTAGTGAATACACAATGAGTGAAATTTACTTTATCTTTAGGTATACAAAAAATGACTTATAACAAATACAAGCCGGCGTCTCAAAAAAGTCCAATATATGCAAATATAAGGTAATATGAAACCTTGTTATAGAAATCCAATCTGGAACATCCAGATCCACTTGAATAATCCATGGAGAAGTTTCCTCAGGACATGTTGGATTAAACACAAGGGACAATCATAATGTGTACTGCTGCATAAACAACAAACAACTAGGACAGGAGAAGACCAACACATTAACAAACAATAAACAATCAAAACACTGCTTAAATATTCAGTTAAGCTAATTTATTAAAATATGAAAGAGACAATGTCTGTCAATGAGGAAGTGACGCAATCACGAAACGCGTAGGGTCAGAGGTTACAGCTGACCGTGAGAGACGCATGTGCAGCCTTTCAGTCCAGCAGCTCAGAGTGAAATTCTTCCCCGACGTCTGCTCCCTTACTTGAGCTCGGTACATGGAGCACACAGACGGTATCGGATTGCCTATATAGACGTTTCTGCATGGGAGGAGCCACTAGCAGTCATCTGCCACTGTTTGGATGCATGTACCTGTATTACTCCTATTTGTTGTGAGTAGGATTCTGGTTTTGGCTAACCAGATCAGCAACGCGACGCAACTCATGTATTTTTAGACAGACATTGTCTCTTTTATATTTTAATAAATTAGCTTAACTGAATATTTCAGCAGTGTTTTGATTGTTTATTGTTTGTTAGTGTGTTAGTCTTGTCCTGTCTTAGTTGTTTGTTGCTTATGCAGCAGTACACACTATGATTATCCCTTGAGGTTAATTCCACGTCCTGAGGAAACTTCTCCGTGGATTTTTCAAGTTGATGCGGATGTTCCAGATTGGATTTCTATAACAAGGTTTCATATGACCTTATATTTGCATATATTGGACTTTTTTGAGGCGCCAGTTTGAAATTGTTATATGTATGTTTCCTTAATCTTGTTGGGTCAGTTTGTTATCAGGCAGCCTTGCTTAAATGTACATTATAAGTACTCTGTACACTTTTTAAATTATGTTTAGTCACTAGTGGTCACAACACATATTGTTTGCAAGCAGTAGTGCTTACTGCACTTTTCTTTTTGTCGTATTGTAAATAAAAGGAAAAATTTTGAATAAATTTATGTATGGTGTCATTTCTAAAGGACTGAATTACATAAAAATTCTAACATTAATTAAAATAAATGGAAAACTTTTATGAATTGACTCTAGATAATGCAATATATCAGCCCAAATAACTGAGCATGTTAACCCCACAATTCTCTATTAACTTTCATTTATTTTATTAGTTCATAGATTTCTGCCACCTAAACCCAGATGTCATCGTTTTAGGGATTCAATAGCATTGAAGTAATTTCTCTGCTATGAACATTTCTATCATCATTCTGCTTTAGGAAATAGACAATTTAAAGGAAGATAGTCAACATAGATGATTCATTATGTCATATGTAATCTTTTCTGTGGACGAACACTTAATGATT
This sequence comes from Ascaphus truei, assembly GCF_040206685.1. Taxonomy (NCBI): domain Eukaryota; kingdom Metazoa; phylum Chordata; class Amphibia; order Anura; family Ascaphidae; genus Ascaphus; species Ascaphus truei. The sequence continues at coordinate 117,860,508 of NC_134485.1, read as the reverse complement.
GGGACATGTTGACAGATGAGACCTATGCTCTATTCTGTTCCACCCTGTACACACAATGTAATTAAAGTGGTATATGCCAGACAGTGTTTAGACACTGAATTGGATTTAGTGTCATTGTTATAAATTCATCCTAAAGAAAAAGACAGATAAATAATTCCAGAATCGAATGTGTGCAAAAAACATAAACCAACACCGGGACATTTAATTTTTTTTTATCTAATGATGGAAACATAAATGTAATTCTACTATATTGAGTTTTTCTGCCGTTGTGTTCAGCTTTTGCAGTCCATCATCCCATGGCCAATCAAGAAAGAAAACTGCCAAGACCAAGGACTTAATGTAGGTTACTAAGAATCAGAGTTTCTGGCCCAAATAAAGGCAACTTCATAGAACAAAGAATGAGTAGAAAGAAAACGAGGAGCAGCAGCAAACCAGATATCGGAAACTGAAAATAGCATGGGAACCCGTATTATGAAAAAATATAAAGTTCTTTAATGAGACATATACAGAAAATAGGAAAAGTCCAAGAGAAACTCCCACATGTTTCGCACCTAAGTGGTGCTTTCTCAAGGAGTACTGGGAATGAGCGTGATGACGACAGTACTTTTTCTTAGTTCTAACTTCACAGAAAAAGCCTTGAAAGAGTAAAAACTGCACGATTATTTATGCTGCTATATAATGTATGCTAAAAATGAGTGAGAGTGAGCGAGACTCACTCAATTGAACTTGATAGGCCCTAATATTTTCCTAGTTATTTCCCACGCCTGGTTACAGGTGCGCCGATGTGTATTCTCAAACTTGTCTTGGAAAATCTGGGGCTATCACCAACAAGACCAAGGTACATGCTGGGTACATGCTGCAAACATTTCAGTGACATTTCTGCAGAGACTAATGGCCCATCGGATTAACACAGCAGGGGTCCCTGGCAGTCCCATTCAGTTTGAATGGGACTGCCAGGGACCCCCTCTGTTAATCGATGGGCCATTAGTCTGTCTGCAGAAATGTCACTGAAATGTTGCAGCATGTTCCCAGTATGTACCCACCATGTACCCACCATGTACCCACCATGTACCTGGCTCTTGTTGGTGATTGCCCCAGATTTGTTTTAGAATACTCGTCGCACTACAGTATCTCTATTGCTACTGTATAGCTATCTTAATATAAGATTATTTTTTGTTAGGCAGGCAAAATATAATATTTTAAAAGTTCTTGATAATTCTAGCAAAATATATAGAATTAAATAAAATAATTTTAAATAATTTATTTGCAAGAGTGTTTTTTTTTTTTTCCTGAGCGCCTACGTTGTTTATTTAACCTGATAAAAATAAAAGAAAGCTGAGTGCGGGGATCACCCGTAGTTTTAAAAGCTGATTTTATTCCCAGAAAATGATTAATCTCCCTGTTTTAACAGTTTGAAACAGGATAAACACTGATCCTGAGGATTTAGGAGTATGAATGGTAAATGTGAATACAGCAAAAAGACAAACCCTGAGGCATGGACTCTGAAGCAGGTGATTAAGATCCCTGGCTTAGGAAATAAATGACTCATAATGCATGGCTGTTTAACAAAGAATATTTCAGCACCAGGTACGGATCTTTGAAACATCAATGCTAGAGTCAGATGAGCTCAAAATCCTGAAGTTTTCAAATCCTTGTGTACTTTGATATATGGTAAGATGCCCTCCTACAAAAAGTATGGACGCATTTAGGAAAGTCGGCAAACTGAGATGTAAGGTACAGTACTCCTTGGAAATACAGTACAGTATAAGGAGTTTAAGCAGGCATTAAAACTTTAGGTACATTCACCGACAAGGAAAAGCCTTGGTCAATACTGTCCTTCTTACAGTACATTGTAACAAAGGCTTAAAATCGAGAACTGGCTCAAATATGTATGTCATCCTACACAGGGCCGCTTTATACATTAGGCCCACTAGGCACAGTGCCTAGGGCCTACGGACCTTTTAGGGCCTTCAATATTTCACTTGAAAAAATACCTCAACAAAAAAACCCCACAAAATAAGAGAAAACAGCCAATTTTAATTTAAAAGGCTTTTGAAGTATCAATACCTTTAAATATCGAAACAAAAGTATCGATGCCAAATATCGCTAGTATCGAAAGAAATAAGCAAACGATGAAATTAGCAGAAAAATGAGTACAAATATCGGACAAACAGGCCTCTAGAAATAAAAGTGCCCAGGGCCAATGAAGGTCTTAAAACGGCCCTGTTCCTACATAGAAAATAAAAGAAAGAAAACTGGACTGTTTGCAGCTGCTATTTTAATCTGGAACTAGATGTCAATTCTGCTTTTTAGGGAAGTAGAAAATCCCTAGTTATTACTTGCGTTAACCTGGTACTTATCTGGTGAAAAGATTGCTCTGAAATGATGCTCTTTCCAATTATTGCAAAGATTTACATTCCATGTAAGCAGATATAAGTAAGGCCGTGGGCATGGTGCCTCGGGCCACGCTGAGCCGTGCTCCTGCTCTGCCTCGCCTGCTCAAGCTAGTGCTTTTTTGCGTACTGGCAGACGAGGCAGTGAGCGCGCTTTGGGGGCGGGGCGAAGGAGTGACGGAGGCGGAGCGGAGGCATGGCTAGTCCCTCATTCCCATGGGATGGTTGCGGTCACGTGGCCGCTCCTCCGCTCCCCTCAGCGCCGAAATTTTAAATCTGGCTGTCTCCTTCAATTTGCTGAGCCTCCGCACGCATGCGGAAGCGGATACTAAAGCCGGGGTCTGTGCTACCATGTCCCAGGCCTAAGGGTGACCACTTGTGAATTAAGAGTTGGTATTCTAGAGCACCTTATGAACATCACTTTTCTTATTGAGGAAACATTGATAGAAAAACATTGCTCAGCGCGGCTCAGCGGGGTCTGTGCTACCATGTCCCAGGCCTAAGGGTGACCACTTGTGAATTAAGAGTTGGTATTCTAGAGCACCTTATGAACATCGCTTTTCTTATTGAGGAAACATTGATAGAAAAACATTGTAATAAAGGTATAACTGTGAAGGCAAAATACTCTTATTTCTAAGAATCTTCAGAACCTAAGGATAGCCAGATTTATAGAACTGGCTCATTAGGCTTTGAGTGACTTGTTACATAGATATTATAAACATCTGTAATAATGTGAATAAAACACTGTTTCTATTTTGTAACTGCATGAGTAGGGTTGATTATGCCATTTAATTAAAGAAAGGTATATAGTATGATAGACATGGTTGATACTTGGTACTCCCAGAAGAAGCCCGTTTGTGACGTATGAGATGGATGTTCCAGAGGCCAACATTCTGATTGGCTGGTGTCATTGCCTTTAAATGACGTCATCAAAAAAATAATTTCCCCCCCAAATCACATGGTTTTTATGGCCCAATCAGGGCCGTGGGAACCATTTGACGAAAATGTGACGTCATAGGCCTATAAAAGCCTATGTCATCTCATTTTGAAGCCAGACGCCGAGGAGGGAAGACCTCTCCTCCTAAGAAGATAAGAGGGGCGTGGCGTAAGAAGATGGGAGAAGACGGGAGAAGACCCCAAAGAAGAAAAGAAGACCCCAACACTGACGAAAAGGATTACAAATAGAAGAAAGAAGACACAGACGTGGATTGTAATGGTTTTTTATTTTATGGTTACCTTTGGATTTGGTCCGAGAGCTTCCGGTTCCCTTGGATTTCGGTGAGTGGGCATCTAATGGTAAGTAAACAAAAGAAAAGTTTATTATTTTAACTTTTATAGTTTTTTTTGATTTTTTATTCATGTGTATTTTTTTAAATTCCATTTAATGCCCCTGAATTGATCTATGTCCCTATGGATATACATACATTCAGGGACACTGAATGGGTGTATTGTATGTGATTTTGGGATGTAAATGCATTGTTTATTATTCTCTTTTATTGCCACAATATGTTATGTATATACATACAGGATAATAAATGATTGTTTTGCTAATGTCATGTATCTCATATATTTCTAATATATTTAGCAGCTTTATTTATACATTTGTGTGTGTGATGTAATTTTTATTTAGTTACATGTTATTTTTAATGGCTTATTTCTGGTAGTTAGATTTGAATGATGGTGGTTACTTTCAATTAGAATAATTTTGGCAATGGTTTGGCTTTAGGAATTGAATAGGGAATTGTATACTTGATTTGGATTGTATTGTAATTGGTTTAGGAAATTGATTGATTGATTGATTGATGGTAAATTTATTTATGTTGCTTACTTTCTATTTGATTTTGGGGATGACATTGGTGGTTAGGGGACATTGTTCATATTGTATTTTATTTTTAAATTGATTTTGCATAGTGTTACATGATGCACAGATTAATTGCATCATGTACACACTCAATGCAATTGTGTGACATTTGATATACATTTGTCTAGCTGCTGGTTTAATTGTAAGATGCAATGTGGTGATTTTCAGATTAAGATTTCATGTTTTTATTTATGCATGTTTTATGTGTTTCATAATGGGCAAATAATCTATTATTCATATCTGGATAAAAGTTATTTTGCACATTATTGTACTGTATGTGTTGGGGGGATTGATGTATTTAATGTATAGGTCATGTTTATTTTTTTTACATACAGGGTTGGTTCCTTTTGGTCTGCGGGGGACCTCTGGAGACCACCTGAGGTCTCCTCGGTCTTTCCACAGGTACCAGGCTGGAGGTATCCACGGGGGATACCTGCAGGGAAGAATCGGTGGCAACACGTCTGTTGGGGGCACTGCGGACCCGTAGGGACCACCTGTGGGCCCACAGACCCCCGTGGGAGCCACCCGAGGCCCCTCAGACACCTGTGGGTCTGACCCGGGGCCCCCCAGACAGCCATGGGCCTACCCGTGGAGACCCCATTGTGGCCCACGGTGACCCGCGGAGACAACCTGGTGAATCACGGCGCCTGGCGGGGACCACCCGTAGGCCTCCAGACCCTGTTTGAAACATGGTGCTGGGCTACTGTGAGGTTTATGGACACCCGTCAGGGCTACCGTGGACTCCCGTGGGCCCTGGGTATTAACCCTGTATGTAAAATAATAAATCATGTATTTATGGGGGGGCACAGGGGGTGGGTTATGTATTGAATAAATATAATGATGTTTATTGTGGGGCTGTGTATTGTTTTTCTTGTGGGTACTGGGGGTGGGGGAAGGGGGTATTGGCTCCAAGGGTATGTGGGTAGGCCTCCCACCTGGGTTAGTGGGTGAGGGTGGTTAGGCCTCACGGGATGGGTAGTGGGGGAGGGTATTTAGGCCTCCGGAGTGGTGGGTGAGGGTGGGTTAACCCCTTAATGACTGTAGCGGTTAATGACTGTTAAAGTGATTAAGGGGTTAGGGGACATTACATTGGCTATTTTTATTCTTGTGTATGTTTTGCAGCACCGGAGGGACATGGGCAGGATGAAGATGAGGATGAAGACGGCCTTCATCGTGGGTGCCTGGAAAAGGTAAGTGTAATATGTATTTACTGTATTTACTGTAATTTATATGTAATTAAAATGGGCAAATGCATTATTATCCATAAGTGGATAATAGTAATTTTGCCCATTACTGTATTGTATGTGTTAGGGGGGTGTATTTAGTTATAAATATTGTTTATTATTTTTGGCGGCACAACGCAGGCCCGGGACTCCCGCGGGGACCCCGGGACGGCCGCGGGGACCCCCGCACTCTTGTGGGGACCCCGCTTGGTGAGCCGGGGATACCCGCGCGACCCCCGGCCACCCTCGGGGACCCCCCACGGGGTCAGCCGGGGACACCGCCGGCCTGTTGTATGGGTTTTGTGCATGCAAAAATGTAAACAAAGAAATTTTTCAAAGTCCAGCTTTTTTATCACCTGCCTTGAGCTGGCGTTCTTTTTTGAACGCAACTTTCGCGTACGATAACTTTGCGTAGCTTAGTGAATCCCGGAGAAGGGCAGAATTGAACACAAACAGGTTATCGTACGAGCAAAGTTGGACTTTGAAAAATTTCCAGGAAAAAGTCACTTTAAGAACGCAAAGTGCCTGTTTGCGTGGCTTTGTGAATCGTGTTCGGCGGAACATCACATTCTAAGAGCACTTTGCGCTCTTAAAACGACATTTCAGAGCTTAGTGCATAGCCCCCTATGTGTTTAAACCAATAAAACACACAACTATCCTATACACCGTGCAAAATATATCCAATCTCTGTGATAAGTGCACTTACATAAACAAATGTCCAAGTGAAAATGTCCCGCAAAGTAAGTCCACTTTGGAGAAAGTATCCACAGGTTAACTTGATCCAGATGATAGGGTGTTTCTTCACACTTGTTCCAAATCGTGCTATACAGCAGTGCATTGGTGCATAGCTTGCCAGCTCCTGTTGTCTTTGTTAGGCAGATCTTCCTTCACTTGTCCTCTGTTGATTTCCTTGCAGGGGAGGTTTTCACCAGCCTCTCTGCTTCCAGCCGGCTGCTTCTCCTCTCCTGCTCCAGAGTGCATGAGTGCACGTGACCAGGCTCCAACAGCTGCGTGAGGACTGTGTGAGGAATTAGCTCTGCTCTCAGACGTTTCGGCAATGGCTTCCTCAGTGATGTATAGGTGTGTACTGATTCATTTTTATGTATATTTGAAATGTAAAAATATTAACTTCAATGGAAGTCCACCAAATATAGAGTTATGAATATAATTATTATTTTTATTTGTATATAAAACAAATGCTCTACATAATTCCTTATTAAAGGCAGTATGCTTTCTGCAAGAGAACCCCTGGAGTGCTCTCACTGTCGGTATGGAGGATGCTTAGTAAGTCATCACTACTCTATACTAATGTGACCATGACAAGAGCTTTAAAATTGTACTTCTCTTGTTCCATAACCTTAAGAATGTCTCTAGAAATTGCCAATGTTTATCAAGTTCCCTCACTGATTCAAGTGCACATGAGCAATCCTCTATGGCAGCACATTTTCAAATGTCTGGAGATAGTGACCAAGGCCTTTTTAAATTTTCACATGGTTTTCAACTTGTATATTAGAGGTAATACTCTTACAGATGTAGCCAACATTAATGCAAATACAGGTGTGCAGTGGCAGGACATACTGTACACAATGCACCAGTGGGAGAAGAGGCCCTTGTTTTAAATTGGCCTCGTTAGAGAAGTTGGCGTGGCATTGTGTGATTTCCCCTGCAGGTACATGCCAGTGGGGGCAATAATGTTGGCTAAGTCTGTATTTGCCAGTTGACCAACATTTTCTCAGCAAGCCAAAAATGTAGTTAAGATACTCATGCATAATTGACCCTTCATAAGACAACCTACTCCTAGAGAAATTACCTTGGAAGAAATGATTGTAGTGGCGAGCGTGTATAAAGGTGAAAAGGACTGGCATTTTGAGTTCTAAAGGTCTTGTTTCTTCTCGCATATTTGCCATGTTTTCCTTATCGTCTCTATCTTAATTTTTTATTTATTTATAAAATGTTTTACCAGAAAATTGTCCATTGAGAGTTACCTCTCGTTTTGGAGTATGTCCTGGGCACAGAGTTATGATAACAATACACGGTTATATTAAATGAACAGAGGTTATACATTCAATTTACAGACATTTCATGGTCAGTTAGAGGTAATATATGATGCTGGGCATATATAACTGTTACAGACAAGATTAAAATGAGAGACAGCTGAAGTCTTGAAGTTACTTATACTGGAGGTGGTTTTGAGAGTCTCTGGTAGGTTGTTCCAGTCATGAGGTGCATGGTAAGAGAAGGATGAGCGATCAGATTCCTTGCTGAGCCTTGGGACCGTGAACAGTCTTTTGAAGTCAGATCTCAAGTGATAAGTGCTGTGTGTAGTAGGGGTGAGGAGCTTGTTCAGATAGTTTAGCCAGCGCATCTTACAGTTTTACATTCTTTGCACTATAATTGTCTATGGAATCTTTCATATTGTAGATCCATCTACAATGATGTACAGTATCTGGTTGAGACACATTTTCAACAAAGCACCTCACATAGATAAACAGTCTTCTAGAATTCCCATTGTTTGAAGAAAAAAAAACATTTATTCAATTACATCTACTATAAGAAGAAACTAAAAAAATACTATATGGAGACACAGTAAATAAGTACTGCAGTATTTGATAAAACAAATGTATCGTTGTATACAGTATGTGTCTATTACTAGAGAAACATTAGCTCCTTGGTATTCAGTGCCAATATATGTACTGTAACTTTTACTTGCAAGAGTATTTGAATGTGAATATAGATTGTCAAATTATTTTTTTGTGGGTTTTTATTATGTCTCTGAGGAATCCAAATATATCCCTGAATAGGATCTTTCACTGGAAAATGACACAGGAAACACCATAAACTGACTAGAAATGAAATAACAAGGAATTTCACGCAATGTAGAATTATTATAAAAGCTACAATTTATATTTAAGCAAAACCTTGAAAGACAATTTTTTTTATAATTGGTGTCTAAATATTGTATTGTCAGTTTAATTCATAACATGAAATGTTGCTTTAAAATGTCTGGTAAACTATCAGACAAAAACGTTCCTATCTTCTCGTCACGGTCAAAAAATGCAGTCAGTACAGTATGCTTTCATTGCACTGTAAATGCTTCTATTGTGTGAAGAAAATCCAATAATCTATAGTACTAATGCACAAGCTGAAGTCTGGTAACAAGTTATGGTGACAGAGTGATGTGTCATCTTTGTCAAAATAAATATTTCACTGATATGACTGTAAGGACACAAACACTCTTACCAAGCAGGATATCTACTGTACAATGTATATTATAGATAAACCATATAATATTACCCGATAGACATGAATTACAGAGAAGTGACGCCTACTGGGAATGTGGTACCCTTGATCTCTTCTGTGGGAAAGTTGGCAATGTTTAATAGCTTTTATAGAAAGTCGTATTCTCTGCTCTGCATGCAAGGCTAGCAGTAAACTCTTGCAATACAATACAATTAAAGTCACGATGGGAAAATCACAGGCAATTTACCTCATGTCATATAGTAAATGTTAGAAATGGATAAGTTTCAAAGAGCTAAGAGATGGATTATCTGCCATGAAACACTACTAATTAGTAGAGTTTTGTGTTGAAGTAATTGAATATATTTTCTCCCACAGTACGTTACTGTCAGTATTAGAAAATGGTCTTTGGTGATTCGAGTATAATAGAAATATTGAGGCAAGGTTACATCAATAGTTATTGTGCTTGTACGTAGCCACATAAGTTTATTGTAATTAAATAGCTTTGGCCATTCTTTTTGGTACCATAATAAGAATAGCGCAATGCAGTAGTAAACAATCTTGGGACACAGCCTTAATTTCCCATGTCTGATTTGAAAGACTTGGGTTAGTAGTATGCTGGTAAAGCTTTAAAGGAGTGGCATTCAAACTGTGTTACGTGAAACCATGGAGGTCCTCCAAAGTTTGCCACGGGTTCCCAGGACCACGTTTATCACACACACACACACACACACACACGCACGCACACACACACACACACACACACACACACACACACACACACACACACACACACACACACACACACACACACACACACACACACACACACACACACACACACACGTAATGAAAATAAGGTTACTATAAAATTATAAAGAACATAGAAAGCTTAGTTTATTTAGAAAATATAAGCCCAAACATAGCACTAGTATTTTCACATATGTACATAAAGTAGGATAACTGAGTTGGGTCCCATACATTTATAAAGGGTTCCCAGAATCGCCATACATCTGCTTAAGGTTATAAGGTTCTTAAAAGATTGACCTTCTTTGG
>NC_134485.1:117764837-117845538 GCF_040206685.1 Ascaphus truei | reverse complement strand
TCCAGCCGCCAAAGCTCCCTTACCCCCTCGCCGCTCCCTCCCCCCCCCGCCCGCGTCCCTTTCCCCCCCCCCCCCCGCCCGCTCCCTTACCCCCCCCGGCCGCCAACTCCCCAGCCGCTGGGGGGCCAAGCAGCCTCGGATCTGCGCCAGTCCCACTCTCCACCACCTCTCACTCCCGTTGTGTGTGTGTGTGTGTGTGTAGGGACATTTTACTCCTGCCAACAATTTGTGCCTCACTTTCACCCCACCCTACCCCTGCCCTTCACCCCCCCTACCCCTGCCCTTCACCACCCCTGCCCTTCACCCCCCTCTACCCCTGCTCTTCACCCCCCCTACTACCCCTGCTCTTCACCCCCCCTAACCCTGACCTTCACCCACCCCTACCCTTCACCCACCCCTACCCCCTGCCCTTCACCCCCCCTACCCCTGCCCTTCACCCCCCCCACGCCTGCCCTTTGACTGACGCACGCACACACCCTGACTGACGCACTCACACACCCTGACTGACGCACTCACACACCCTGACTGACGCACGCACACACCCTGACTGACGCACGCACACACCCTGACTGACGCACGCACACACCCTGACTGACGCACGCACACACCCTGACTGACGCACGCACACACCCTGACTGACGCACGCACACACACCCTGACTGGCGTACGCACACAAACCCTGACTGGCGCACGCACACAAACCCTGACTGGCGCACGCACACAAACCCTGACAGCCGCACGCACACACCCTGACTGACGCACGCACACACCCTGACTGACGCACGCACACACCCTGACTGACGCACGCACACACACTGACGCACACACACACTGACTGACTGACGCACGCACACACACACACACACTGACTGATTGACGCACTGACTGACACACACACATCCATACTGACGCACGCACACAACCCCTCACAGCCGCATGCACACAACCCCTCACAGCCACACGCACACATACACAGACTGACGCGCGCACACACACACACACTGACTGCTGCACACACACCCACTGACTGCTGCACACACACACACTGACTGCTGCACACACACACACTGACTGCTGCACACACACACACACTGACACACACACACACACACTGACACAAACAAACACACACACACACACACTGACTGACACACACACACTTACTGACGCGCGCGCGCGCACACCCCCACACCCACACACTTACTGAATGACTGACTGACTGCCGCACGCACACACTGACTGACTGAGGCACACACACACGCACACACTGACTGTGTGTGTGTGTGCGTCAGTCAGTCTGTGTGTGTGTTTGTGTTTCTGCGTCAGACTCACTGACGCGCGCGCACACACACTGACTGACTGACGCACACACAATGACTGACGCACACCACACTGCATGAAGCTGTAAAGGAGGGAGGGGGGGAACTGGATTGATGTGAATGGGGGACAAACAGAGAGAGGGGGAGGGGTGAGGAGAGAGAGAGGAGCGGGAACATTACATCCCGGGCAACGCCGGGTCTCTCAGCTAGTATAAAATAAACGTAAAGAGAGGGTGCATACCATTCAATGATGGATACAAAAAAAGGAACAACAGGACAGTCACTCTTATACTCCCAGAAAGTGAATATATATATCATTTACGTGAATCACTATCCGTATTTGAAGTGTGTGTGTATATAAATATATATATACATACAAATGAGCATACAGTAATATTTCCATTTGCTATTTGCCTTGCTATGGAGGGTTTTTGTCACTTTTTTACTCACATAACTTCACATATACATACATATATAATATATAATATATATATATATATATATACTAGCTGAGAGACCCGGCGTTGCCCGGGATGTAAATGCGTAATAGGTAGTATTATTTATAAATCGTGGAACAAAAGGTGACTGTTTGTTGTAAAGGTTGGATAATAATATTGAAAAGAAAGATGGAAGAAAATGTAATACGATGTTGTATAAAATGGTTTATTGTAACCACATCACAGTACAATGTATATTTTGGTGCCATAAGTGATGTAAAAATCTGAGTCGTGTGTCCTGCTAGGGTGTGAGGCGGCGGGTGGCGCGTGGGTTGTGAGTGCTGTCTGCGAGTGGGGGTCCTGCTAGGGGTGTGAGGCGGCGGGTGGTGCGTGGGTTGTGAGTGCTGTCTGTGAGTGGGGGTCCTGCTAGGGTGTGAGGCGGCGGGTGGCGCGTGGGTTGTGAGTGCTGTCTGTGAGTGGGGGTCCTGCAAGGGTGTGAGGCGGTGGCTGGTGCGTGGGCTGTGAGTGCTGTCTGTGAGTGGGGGGTCCTGCTAGGGTGTGAGGCGGTGGGTCAGTGATGTCGGTGCGTAGGGGCGGGAGGCAGCAGGTGTGTGTGGCGGCAGGTATGTGTCGAGTGTGGCGGGTGTCTGTTGAGTGCGTGCAGCGGCTGTGAGGCGGTGGGTGAAAGGCAGAGGCGGCCGGAGTAAGGGCGGGTGAAAGGCAGAGGCGGGGGGTTGGGAGGCGGTAAGGCGGGCATGAAGGCGAAGGGCGGCGGGAAGGGGAGGAGGGGGTGGTGGAGGGGGGCAAGGGGTGGAGGAGGGGGCAAGGGGTGGAGGAGGGGGCAAGGGGGTGGAGGAGGGGGGCAAGGGGTGGAGGAGGGGGGCAAGGGGTGGAGGAGGGGGGCAAGGGGTGGAGGAGGGGGCAAGGGGTGGAGGAGGGGGGCAAGGGGTGGAGGGGGGGGAAGGGTTAGAGGAGGGGGGGGAAGGGTTAGAGGAGGGGGGGGAGGGTTAGAGGAGGGGGGGGAAGGGTTAGAGGAGGAGGGGGGCAAGGGGTGGAGGGGGGGGAAGGGTTAGAGGAGGGGGGGGAAGGGTTAGAGGAGGGGGAGAAGGGTTAGAGGAGGGGGGGGAAGGGTTAGAGGAGGGGGGGGGGAAGGGTTAGAGGAGGGGGGGGGGAAGGGTTAGAGGAGGGGGTGGAAGTGTGGGAGGGGGTGGGAGGGGAAAGGGGAAAAGAGGTGGAGGGGGGGAAGAGGAGCAGAGGGGGGGGGTGGAAAGGGGAGCGGAGGGGGGGAAGGGGGTGATGGGGGGGGGTGGAGGGTAGGTGTGGAGGGGGGGGAGATAAATGGGGAGGTGAAGGGGGGTGGAAGGGAGAAGTGGAGTGAGGGGAGGTGAGGGGAGGTGATCGGGGGTGAGGGGTGGGTGAGGGGAGGTGAAGGCCGCTCACTCACCCGTCCGGCAGGTCCCACGTGGATCTGAGGCGGGAGGCAGCGTGTTGTGGCCGCTCCCCCGCTGTGTCCCGGGCGCTCACTCGCTCCCCCGCTGACTGTAGCGGCGCCGGGGGGGGGGGGTATCGGGGAGACACTGACACTGGAGGGGAGGGGGGGTGGAGGGGAGGTGAAGGGGGGTGAGGGGAGGTGAAGGCCGCTCACTCACCCATCCGGCAGGTCCCACGTGGATCTGAGGCGGGAGGCAGCGTGTTGTGGCCGCTCCCCCGCTGTGTCCCGGGCGCCGCCATCTTGGGTACTCGGCGCTGCGAGGCAGCCTGCCTGGCCACTGGCTGTTCCCCCGCCGGGGAGGGGTGAGTTGTAGCGCCGGGGAGGGGGGGGCATGTATATGTGTGGGGGGGGGAGAGGTGGGAGATATAGAGGGGGGTCTCGCACGGCCGCTGACACTGGGTGGGGGGGGGGGCGCTGAAGGGGTAATAATAGTGTGTGTGTCCCGCTGACTGTAGCGGCGCCGGGGGAGGGGGGGGCGGGGTGAAAGCGCGGGAGACACGGGGAGAGGGAGGAGGTGCGCGCGGGTGCTGCTAACACTGTGAGCTCCGCTAATGTAGGTAACACCCCCCCTACACACGTGTGTGTGTGTGTGTGTGTGTGTGTGTCTGTGTCCTTGTGTCCCTGTGTGTGTGTGTGTCCCCCTGTGTGTGTGTGTGTGTGTGTCCCTGTGTGTGTTTGTGTCCCTGTGTGTGTGTCCCTGTGTGTGTGTGTGTGTGTCCCTGTGTGTGTTTGTGTCCCTGTGTGTGTGTCCCTGTGTGTGTGTGTGTGTGTGTGTGTGTGTGTCCCTGTGTGTGTGTGTCCCTGTGTGTGTGTGTCCCTGTTGTGTGTGTGTCCCTGTGTGTGTGTGTCCCTGTGTGTCCTTTGGCCCGTCACTCCGCCTCAGGCCAATGAGAGGTGTGCGGGGCGGGCGGGCCAAGGGACCAATGAGATTTCCCCTAGGGACACCGGACATCCAGGCAGGCATGCATGCATGCAGGCAGGCAAACTTACAGTGCTTTCACTAATATAGTATAAGATATATATATATATATATATATATATATATATATATATATATATATATGCAGTGGAAGTGTATTGTGTGTATTTACCTACACAGTCACTCCACATTTCAGTAACATACATATACATCTAAATAATATTCACATATACACGTTTGCTATAAATGGAATTATTACAATTTTTACATTATATACACGTGCAATGAATGGAATAAACACTGTAATAAGTTTGAAATCGCCTATCCGAGCTGCTATGCATGGCTGATCCCTTTTCTCCAGCTTCCTTGAATGTACTACTGTATGAGGAAGATCATGTGACCAGATGCTAGTGCACGTTTAGAGAGAGGGAGGGCAGTGCTGACAAAGGGGTGTGCCTGGGTTTGTGACAGGCCATGAAGGGCAGTGCCTTAGCAAATGCTTGTTAAAATAGAATACAAGAAAATTGGTCTTTCAAAGTTGTTTTTTTAAAAACCGAAAATGCTAAAAGTATTTTTTCTTACTACAGAACTGATTTATTAAAAAAAACACACATGCAGGATATAGACTGAACTGCAGCTTTAATTGATCATACTAGTGTAAGTGCATATCTCACCGATTTATATCTGTTTGAATTGATATACTGCCCTATGATTTTTTTCCTCTCTTTTTCTTCTCTTCCCCTGCACATGTGCGCCTAGGTCACTCTTCGCTATACATTCCCAGCGGCGTTGTGGAGCCGCAGACCTAATCTGGCTGCAAGTCTGTAGGGTTAGTAGATTGTAAGGGTATATGCCTTCTATTGATTGATTGGCTAAGAGTGTGGGTTTTCAATATATTTTAACCATACTCAACATATTGTTTATATCTGCGCTGTTGTTTCTTGTTTGTGTGTGTGTGTGTGTATATATATATATATATATATATATATATATATATATATATATATATATATATATATATATATATATATATATATATATATATATATATATATATATATATATATATATATATATATATATATATATATATATAATATATATATATATATATATATATATATATATATATATATATATATATATATATATATATATATATATATAATTATATATATATATATATATATATATATATATATATATATAACCCAACCCCGTTATAGAGCGATCTGCTGCAATGTGACTCCCATTTTAAAAAAAGCATTTTTTGGGGGGCAAGCTTCCAGGAGTTGCCGGGTGAACACTAATATACTGATAGAAACAGTATGAATCCATGAAACACTACAAAAGTATAAATACAAAATAAAAATGTTAAAAAATATACAAAAATGAAAGAGGAACAAAAGGGAGGACAAGAAAAAAAACAGTTAAACTAAACAGACAGACAGACGCACAGACACAAGAAAAAAAAAGAAGAGCTTTTAGTGTGAAGCCGAGATTCCCACGAGACATCGCTCCGAGATTGAAGGAGGCTCTGAATGTGTAATAACATGGATTAATATGGTACAAGTATTCACTCTTACTTTAATATACTAATATCTGAATAATGTGGACATTGAGAATACTATCTTCACAAAGGATACCAAAACATCTTTGAAGGGACTGACATAAAAAATGCACACTGTATTGCCACCAGAAACACTATATAGAGTACTACACAGAATAGAAGTAAATATTGCCAGAACATGCTCTACTGAAAAGCTTGTATATCCCTCAAAGTACTGGGACAAAATTTCACTACACAGAGTACTACGCAGGAAGTTAAATATGAAAAAAAATTCAACCTGGTGACACAGTATATAGAATTATCTTCCAAGAGTCCGGGTGAGAGGAGACTCTGGGAGACACGTTCCCTGTTACCGGCTGATACCGAAAATAACCTGCTCGTGAGATGCCGACATTCACATCCACGGAAGTCGTAAGGCTGGGGAAAGGCTCTGATTCAGGAGATCCAACTCCTGTACTGTTAGAATCAATGTTTTATGGCTCCGGCGGTGCCGAATGACACAATTACATGCACCGTGCACAATCGTTGCCTTCATACATCGAGCTCAGTGCCAATAGGAAGAGTTACATGACACATGTATGATAGTGATAATGGCATGTATCATATTCTGCATCCTTGGGATTCACTTTTTTCTCCCTTTTTTCTGTGTCCAAAATTCGTCCAGCTCTGAAATGGCATAAATCTCCCTCGCTAACAATCTCCCGGGGTCTGAGTAGAGGTCGAGGTCCCTGCTGAAGTGTGTCACAGTCTTCCGTGTAGGAGAAAGCACCGGGTGGCACCTCCTCGCCAGAAGCCTCCATCGGGTCCTGCAGGAAGTAAGGTGGTGGACTCTCACCGCTCCGCTGACTCACTGGAACCTTGAGACTCTTGGGATACACCGCAGGTACGCTGGTTACTCCACTGGAAGCTGCCAGATCTGGGACGCTCCTCCGCCGCTCAGGCCACACCATCGCCAGCTTTGATGTCATCTTGAATGCCGTTCTCCGCCGTGGATCCGCACCGCAGATAAGCTTTTCCTCTGCAGCATTGATAGGTGGACACTCCAACGGGCGCATCACCACAGAAAGAAAAGGGGGAGTGCTGGACAGCTATCCCTTATGTCCGGGAGTGGTTATTGCAACCTCTTCTGTTTATTTGGGATTACTGTGACATACTTTGGTTATTTATGGCAGCAGCACTTATTTTAATCAATTGATACATGCTGCCTTCCACACTTTACCTCTTCTTTGCTTGCTACAATATATTGGTTCATATTTTTGTGATTTAGCGTAGTTGATATTTTTTTTATTTTTAGAACTTCAATTTTTATTGGTTTTATATAGGTACACACTGACATTATGTACAGTCCATATAACCGTTTGGTAATAAAAAGTACTCATATTAACAACTGTTCAAAAAATATTTAAAGCAACCAATTAATACCAGGAATGAAAGGGAGGGGGAAAAAAGGGGGTGGCATGACGGGGAGGCGGGAGGGGGCGGTGATGCCACTCCTCTGCCGGATGCCCCCCTCATCTTGGGCAAGATATTTTTTTTTTTTTTTTTTCCATATTTTTTTATTAGGCATTTAGATAATACAGTTTATCAGACATTTAACATCGCCTAACATTTTTCCAGGTAACATTTTTTTTTTTGGGGGGGGGGGGGGGAAACAGGGTGGCAACCTCAGTTGTCGGGAGGGAAAAAAGGGGGAAAGGTGGTGTCTTCCGAGAGTGAAGACCTAGGGGGGAGGGGTGTGGGGAAGTGGGTGGGAGAGAGAGAGGGGGGGGGGGGAGTAGGGTGAGAGGGGCAGCCCATTTGACTGGTAGGTAGAACTCTGAGTGGGGTCGTCACTGAGTCCCATATGGGGGGGGGGGAGAGTAGGCCTCTATCTTGTTGGGTTTGGGTGGCGGTCTCTGGAGAGGAGGAACCAAGGTTCCCAGATAGCTTCGTAAGCGGGGATTTTATGCCTCACGGTGGCGGTAAGCCTTTCCATGATCATTACCTCGCTAATTCGCTTTTTAATCGTGTTCAGTGCCGGGACTGCTGTTTTCCTCCAGGAGGCCGCAATACAGCATCTCGCCGCGGTAAGAATGAAGGATATTAATTTCCTGGTGGGCCGAACAATATTCGGCATGGGTGCGGCCAACAGGAAGGTCAGTGGTTCAATAGGAACTTCTAGGTCGGTGACCTCTTTTATCAGAATTTGGACCTTGGTCCAGTATTTCACAATTTCTGGACAGGTCCACCAGATGTGGACCATGTCCCCTCTATTACCACAGCCTCTCCAACATTGGTCTGAAGCCAGAGGGTAGATCTGGTTTAATCGTGCTGGGGGTAAGATACCAGCCTAACATGATCTTATAAATGTTCTCCTTAATTGTAGTGCATAGGGAAGTTTCTGAGGCTGCCTGCCAGATTTCCTCCCAAGTCTCTCTTTCTATATTAATGTTCAGGTCAGCTGCCCATCTGAGCATGTAATCATGCTGTGTGGGAGTCGTTGTGTGCATAAGCACGTTATATATATCTGAGATTAGACCTTCTGGTAGGTCTTGGCCTGACACAGGTTTTCAAACGTAGTGAGAGTGGGGTATTCTGGAAGAGGGCAGGTAGTTCGCACAAAGTTTCTAATTTGGAGGTATTTGAAAGTGTCCAATTCTTTAAGTTTAAATTTGGTCCTCAGTTCTTGGTAGCTCAGGAGCTTCCCCAGGCTCAGTAGATCGACAATCGCCTCTATACCCCGTGTGTTAAAGTGGGCGAACAGTTTAGATCCACATCCCGGAGGGAATTTGGGGTTATTAACGAGTGGGGTGAGTTGGGAATTATTAGAGGAGAGGTTATATTTATATTTACATCTGGACCAGATGTCCCACGTAAATCGTGAGGTCTGTAATTCAAGATTGTGTAAATGGCCATCTCCTCTGTCCAGGCTCCAGAGGCAGGCTTGCATAGAAGGCTGTTTGGCACATTGAGTCTCCATTTTAACCCAGCAACAGCGGGTCGGGTCTGAGTTCCACATTACCACCTGCTTAAGCTGTGCAGCTAGATAGTATTTATAAAGATCGGGTACCCCCATCCCTCCTCTGGATCTAGTGGTCATCAGGACCGATCTGGCGACTCTGGGCCTCTTACCCTGCCAAATGAAGTGGAGTAATCTATTCTGTATATATTTGAGATCAGTGGCCGGAACCTGGATCGGGAGTGTCTGAAAAAGGTACAACATTCTTGGGAGTATATTCATCTTGGTAGAGATCATCCTCCCGATCCATGAGATCTGATAACCTTCCCACCGATCTAGATCTTTTTTGATCTGTTCCCACAGTGTCGGGTAGTTATCCCGATATAGGTCCCGATAGTGCCTTGATACATTAATTCCCAGATATTTAATGCACGAAGGGCACCATCGATAGGAGAAATTTAGTTTAAGGAGCTTAACTACGGGGTCAGGGAGGTTAAGATTGAGGGCCTCTGATTTGTCGCTGTTTATTTTATAACCTGATATCTTCCCAAATTCCGTCAGTTCCCTCTGGAGGTTGGGGAGGGAAGTGAGGGGCCTGGTCAAGGTCAGGATGATATCATCAGCGAATAGGGAGATTTTGTAGTGTTCGTTGGCAATGGGGATACCTTGGATGTTTGGGTTTTGTCTGATTCTAGTCGCCAGTGGTTCAATCGTGAGAGCGAAGAGGAGAGGGGAGAGGGGGCACCCCTGACGGGTTCCATTTCTAATGTGGATCCGCTCGGGTCCTCCTCCTGTTAGTCTTACAGAGGCAGACGGATTCTGATAGAGCGCCTGAACCCCTCTCAGGAATGAGTCACTAAACCCGAATTTTTTCAATGTATTGTCTAGAAATAGCCAGTCAATTCTGTCAAATGCCTTCTCTGCGTCGAGGCTTAGTAACATTGCTTTTGAGTCTGAGAGGTGGGCATAATCCACTAAATTTATGATTTTACGGGTATTATCCGAAGCCTGACGACCCAGGACAAACCCGACCTGGTCTATGTGCACTAATCTCGGGAGTATTGGATTAAGTCTGTTCGCCAGTATTTTACTATACAGTTTTAGGTCATTGTTCAACAGTGAGATTGGTCTATAACTTCCACACTGGGTGGAGTCCTTCCCGTCTTTGAGTATTAGGGCCAGATTGGCGGACGACATTGAAGATGGGATAGGATTACCTTCTAGAAAAGAGTTGAACAAGTGTAATAGGTGGGTGGACAAGATGGGGAGAAATTTCTTGTAATATGCATTTGTGAAGCCATCAGGGCCCGGTGCTTTTGAGAGTTTTGAGGCCTTGACGGCCGTTTCTAATTCTTCTGCCGTTATTGTGGCATTTAATATAAGGTTTTCCTCCTCTGTTAGCGAGGGGAGGTCGCAGTCGGCTAGGTAGTCAAAAGCAGCCGTTTGCTCCTTCGAGCCTGGGGTTGCAGAGTGGGCTCGTAGGTTGTATAATTTAGTGTAGAATTTAGTAAATTCCTCTGCAATTTTTGTTTCGTTATATAAGAGTTCACCAGCACTACTCCGGATCGCCGTTATTTGTGACCTTTTTTGTATGCCTCGTAGCTTGCTAGCAAGAAGTCTATCAGCCTTGTTCCCTTTATCATAATACCTCTGACCCGTCCATTTAAGAGCTTTTTCTACGTTTTCCAATTGTATTATTTTTAAGTCATTTCTAGCAGAAGTCAGCTGTTTTATAAATTTTCGGGAGGGGTTAGTTTTGTGTTGCTGTTCTAAGCTGATTATTTTGTCTGTTAGCTCTTTGGTTTGCTTGAGTTTAATTTTTTCCGATGGGAGGCAATCGAGATGAAATGTCCTCTGATTGTCGCCTTATGGGCTTCCCATAGGACTGCTGGGGATGAGACTGAGCCTGAGTTTATACGAAAATATTCCTTAAGGGATTTTTTGAGCTCCCTTACTGTCTCAGAGTGATTCAATAAGGAGTCATTAAGTTTCCAGCAGTATGAGATCATTTTTACGAATGGGATGGATAGGGTCATGGTGATGGGAGCATGATCTGACCACGTGATTGGGCCGATATCTGATTCTGTGGTGGCTTCTAGTATGTTCTTGGTAGCAAGGAAGTAATCTATACGGGAATAGGTCTGGTGAGGGGCCGAGTAAAAGGTGTAATCCCTTTGCCCCTGATGCTGTGTTCTCCAAATGTCTATAAGAGAAAAGTCCCCCATAATGTCCTTGAATTTTTTCCCAGTCTTTGTGACTGGGTGGAGTGTTGTCGTCCTGGTAGGCTCGATTTGTCTTCTCTGGGGTTGAGAGCCATATTTAAGTCGCCTGCTATAAGCAGCGAGGATAAGTATTGTGGGTCAATTTCTTCCAGAACTTTTTTTTAGGAATTCTGTCTGGTTCTCATTTGGGGCATATAGGTTAATAAGGGCGATTGTCGAACCTGAAAGTGAGCCATAGACTACAATAAATCTTCCTCTGGGTCTGCCTGGACTTTTGTTAAATTGAATGGGGTGCCCTGACGGATCAGAATGGCAACCCCTCTGCGCTTACTACTATATGAAGAGAAATAGCTCCACGGATACGCACGTTGGAATGTTTTGAGGCGGCTCCTGAGACGTGAAGTGCGTCTCCTGGAGGAAAACAACATCTCCCCCTGATCTCTTGATCTCCTGTAGGGCCAGGCGCCTCTTTCTAGTATTATGGAGGCCCTTAACATTTAGGGATACAAACTTTAATGCTGTTTGGTGGGACATTATGGGTATTGTTCACTTTCGTTACGTGTGGACTGTGAGCTAAGGGTAGGGGTGGGTTGTCAAATGGGCAGGAGGGTTGGGGTGGGTAGGGAACCGCTGGGTTAGAGACAGCGGGTGGAAAAGGGGAGGAGGGTAGACCCGTATGGGGTCTAAAAGGTGTGTAACCGGTCTGACCTAAAGGCCGGTTGGAGTGGTTTAAGACCCTTGGGGGGCGGGTCTGACAACAGTCTCCAGCAAAGGCGGGCCAAGGGGAGACCCTTAGTTATGTGAGGATATGCTCGAATATACTTACTCTGATGCATCGTACCTGGGGAGGTTCGTGGGGTATCCAGCGCCGGCACGGCTAGTAGGGTCCGTTGGGCCTCGGCCTCTCTTTCCCATTGTGCGCGAATATGCTCAGGAGTAGGGATCGTCCTTTGATTCCCCTTTCAGTGGGGTGTGGGTGTGGTGGGGGGGTTATATGGGAGGAGGGGGAGTAGGTGAGGGATGGTACAGAACTGGGGGGTGAGTGCTAACTGGAGGAGGGAACTAAGGAGGGGGGGGGGTAGGAAGAGGAGGGCAGAGGAGGGTTGGGAGGGGGGGGGGAATTTGGGGGTGGGAGGAAGGGGGAGTAAATCACCATCTCGACCTGCGAGATTATCATAGCAGTCAAAATGAGGCATAGCAGTTATTCAGTACATGTACAGAAACAGGCAGGTTAGGAATAGGCACATTGACAGAAAACTGTAGTCTCTTGGGTTCCTTCGGAGTGGTGGGGGTCAGGGGTTTCTCAACCTGGAGATGAACCTGGGGGGGGGGGGGGGAATGGGGGTCAATGGGGGGGAGGGGGAGGGAGTGGTTTCGCAAAACCTTCCCACTTAGTGTTTTGGTGGGACAACAGAAAACTTATAATACATTTAGGATATATAACACAGAACAGATTAAATACAGGTTAGACATTTGCAGCGCCCGCACGCGGGTATGGGGACTAGCCCCCTGTTAGTGTGAGAGTGGAGCATGTTGCTTTTGAGAGGTTTTCCGCTTTGTGAGGGAGGGGGGGGGCCTGAGTAAGCTAAGGGCGCAAAGGGAGGCCAACCATCTCTCTTTCTGTCTGTACTAGGGGACACTGTTGCAGGGGTAATTTCTGTTTTTGCGGGGGGGGGAGGGAGGGGTGAGGGGGGGGAGGGTTGGTGGGTGAAGGGGTGGGGGGGGGGTGAGGACCTCGGTGGTGGGGGGGGAAGATCTGGGGCGGGGTATTAGTGAATTGAGCTCCATTCTATTGGGCCTGTGTAGATTGTGCAGAGTGCAGTTGATTAGGCATTAGGGGTTCGTCAGAGTTTGAAACTCCCGCCCTCTCGCTGCTCCGTGCGGCTAGGGCTGCCGTTCACTCCTCCATACTCTGAGTAGTTGGGATCGGGATGTGCGGGGGGGCGGGGTAAGTTGTTGGCGGTGGGGGTGCGGGGGGGGCGTGGAGGGGGGGGCTGAGAAGGTGGAGGGGGGAGAGAGTGGGAGGGGATGGGGAGGGAGGAGGGGGGGGGTGATGTGGACAGGGGAGGTAGGGGTAGAGGGAGGGGGGGGTGATGTGGACAGGGGAGGTAGGGGTAGAGGGAGAGAGGGGGGGGGAGGGGGATAGAGGGGATTCCAACGGATGGGCTTATCCTTGGGGGTTCGGGGTGGTGGCGGGGAGTCGGGGGCTCCACTTGATGTGAATGCTGTTGTGGGGAAGCGCAACCGTAGGACAGGGGGGGGGGGGGACAGTACTGACCTTGGGGCTTGCGAGGGGAGGTGGACGGGACATGTTGTGGGACATTTGTACCAGCCCTGTCTGTCGGTGTTTGGCCGCTGGGGTTCTGTTTCGCGTTGCGTGGGTTTTTGCAGTTGTGGGGGGGGGGGGGGGAGGGGAAGGGTGATCGGGCGACTTGAGCCGGGGTATACAACATGGCGCCGCCCCCCCCCCGGCCGGGGGGGGGAGCGCTGAGTCAATCCTGGCCGGGAGAGGTAGTGGAGGAGATCTTCTAGGGGGTGCCGCCGGGGAAGTCCAGCATTCTGTGCCGGATGACGTCATCACGCCCCGACGCCGCCGCCACCGCCATATGCAGGTAATGCAGGCGTCGCTGACGTGAGCCCGTCACGCAGCGCGGTGACGTCAGTCGGAGCTCGTCTGGATTCGGCGGGGTTCGTCTCGGTGGTGTGGGGCCTCCATGGACGCCATCTTGGTAAGCAAGGCAGCTGAGCGACCGCTGATCGGTGAAGGACCACGAGGAGAAGCATGGGCACTCCGGCCGCCATCTTGGGGGAACTGCGGAGCTGATGTCGGCGGTCAGCCAGGTGAGGATCGTGGACCACTGCGGGGCTCCGGAGTCAGCTGTTCGCCGTCTTATGGCTGGTGTATCCCTGGAGAGATCTCAGGGGCTGGCTGCAAGTCTGTTGCTGGGTTAGAGGACCGGTGAGGCCTGCGTCGAGGGGGAGGACCGCGTGGAAAGGTAGGGATGTGTCCGACGCCATTTTGAGGGCTGTTTTTATGTTTTTTAATGTTTTGTGGGGAGGATGGAGGTATTGGTGATTGGTTCTGTGCGGCCCCTCATTTTTCCCGGGATTGCCTCTGACCCGCGATTCTCTCAGAGGCTCTCACAGGTACGTCGTCTCTCTCCCGGGTCCGGTTACCGGCAGAGTGGGTAGGCTGGAAGGAATCGTCTGGGAGGCCCAGGGCTTTGGCAAAGGGTGCCATGTCCTCGGGGTGCCTAATAGTTAGGTATTTGCCCTTGTGGGGGACCACCAATTTGAAGGGGAATCCCCATTTGTATGTTATCCCTTTTTCTCTCAGGAGCAGTGTTAAAGGGCGAAGAGCCTTGCGTCTGTCCACAGTTAGTTTAGAAAGGTCGTTATAGACCTGTAGTTGCTCGCCTCGGAACGCGATCGTGTTTCTCTCCCTGCTGACACCGATCAGCTTATCTTTGGTAGAATAGCTGTGCAGTCGCACGACCGCGTCCCGCCGGCGATTGGGATCCTCGGAGCGCGGACCCAGAGCTCTATGCGCTCTGTCGATTTCCAGGTCTCTTGGCTCGAGGTCTGGGCACAGGAGAAGGAAAAAATCCACCAGGTAGGCCCGCAGGTGCGCCGGTAGGACCGCCTCGGGGATGCCGCGGATGCGAAGGTTCTGGCGGCGATCCCTGTTTTCCTGGTCTTCCAGGCCATCCCGCAGGGTATTGATTTCGTGGCCCAAGCGGATGATTTCGTCGTCCGCCTCTGACTGATGGTTTAGGGCCTCGTCGAGTCTGGATTCTAACGTGGTGGTGCGCTCCTGGAGTCCATTAATATCCTGCCGGATTTCGGCCACCGCCTCCTTAATATTTGTTTGGAGTGAGCGCTGTAGTTTGGCATGGAGTTCCTCCAAGTATGCCTTCGTAATTCCACCCTCTGCGGGTGGGGGGGACTCGGCGGGGTGTGCTGGGTCCGAGGGGCCTTGTGTGCCTCGTGGGCCTGGAGTCTGGGGGCCATCTTGCCGCTTTCCACCTGCCTCTGTAGGCCTCTTTGCAGGGGTAAAGAAGTTGTTAACTCCATGAGTCGGGGGATTTTTCCCCTTATTTGCCATCCTGCCGGGTTTAGGAACCTTTTAGGGGCTTTTTATAAGTTTTTGGTCGGGCTAAAACTCTTTAAAAAGTAAGTTTATGCTGAAGGGTCTCAGGAGCTCTTCCTCTACCCGACCGTCCTGGATGCCGTCATAGACACGCCCCAAGATATTTGTTTTTTAATTGGTTTTATATTTTGTTGTCCATTTTCTGATCTTTTGTTGAACAATAAATTATTATCTTTTGTACCTGTGAATACCTACCTGTGTGCCCCGTTTTTGGAGTTTCAACAAATCTCCGTCTTTTGGGTTTTGCATCTTTCTTTTTTTGTACTCATAATATACCTGTGTCTGCACATCACCCTCCATAGAAGAGTAGGTAAATGTATAAGGCTGACAGAAAGAGATTTTGCTTTAATACACATGCCCCAATTTTTTTTAAAATCCTATCAGAAACTAGGACCTACATGTATCAAAGTCTCAGAATTGCAAAACTAGGGCAATAAGAGACCCCAAAAATGTGTGGGAGCGATGTATAGATAGTTTAAAAAACAAATCGCAAGAGTGCATTGCGTCAAAAAAATAATAATTCGCACCTAAAATCATTAGCTCCATTTGTTGGCACAGTATGTAATTTATTATGTTCTTACATTTGACACATTTTCTTATTTTTTGTATGGTATGCATCATGTTCATAGTATGAATGCATTAAAATAGCTGGGGCCATGTGCGCTAAGGAATAGGGACCATGACTGCAGTGACAGAACCCTACCAGTATAGGGTAAGGGGTTAAACGGTTTCAATATTGTAGGAGGTGCCCAGTGATTGGGCAAAGGTTTTGGGGCATGTAACAGGGACGTATCCCTGTTTAAGAAACTGCCTCTAAATCCAGCAGGGAGCTGGTCAATTGCAGCCACTCAATTAGCCAGCCTCCACCTGGTAATCAGACAGATGTGTGCTAAATTATGGAAAAAAGCACTAGTGACACTATACATGCCTTTAACAATACAAAGTTATAAAAAAATATATATATAATGTGAACGGTCCCGTGTATTGAGGTCCAATAAAGCTGCCTGAAATGTCCTGCTGGCTGTCTGACATCCAGTTGGAATAACTATAAACAGACATTTCTAGTGCTTGGATAGCAGAGAAGAAAACGTTCTTAAAGTTCTTTTTCCAGTGAAGGAGCAGTTGAGGTTCTTGTGGATCAATAAACCTCAGGATAAGGAAGACAAAAGAACAAAAAATGTACCACCATAGTGTATTATCCTTTAGATGTAAATAATAGGTGGTTGTAACAAACTATAATCAGGGGACGACAGAGATAGTATATATATAAAAATACAAATGTAATACTCTGAGAGATATAAAAAAGACTAAAAAGTATATTACAATCTATCATAAAATAAACAAACGACATGCTGTTAGCACTTTGTCAATAACGGATGACCAATGCATACATGAATATTGTGCATGTACATTGAAGATTCTTCTCCTCCGTCGGATAGAAAAATTGGAATCCTAGTTACAAAAAGTAACTAGGACATAAGCCTTAGTAAGTGATTCACACTGTGCTCTGGTATGGAATCCGTCGATGGTCTTCACATCCAACTGGTAGGTCGCACGGCTCCGACTCCTCCGATTTGCAGCCGACCGGCCTATCCCTGTGACATCAGCACAATGTTCTCTAGGTACGGTGTCCGCTCAGTGCCATAAATCCTACGCATTTGGAGACGCTGTATTGCGGGTCTCTTCATCAGGGTATGTGCTAAGTGCTACGGTCCGGCTATTTATACATTCGAAACCACTCATCACTGAATTCTCAGTACATGGTGGGTAAATTGTCATATGACGTTTAGATCACTTTATGACCAAGACATTCTGTATAACAATGCAATATAAAATGCATTTAAGATTAATACATACAATTGAATATAGATTTGGATCAGATATCGGATGTCAGATAATCACCACATTGAAAACATATACAGTTCTAATTGGACGAGAACCAATGACAACACACAACAATTATAACCACAGTAATGCAATATACAGAACAAACTAAATGTGTTCCTACTACACTAAATGAACACTACTCTATGTGTATATGTAATTATCTAAACCTAAATGACAGCCAACTTGTCTTGGTTATTAATAATTTCTTAATGGCAATACCAGACAGATTATTTGAAATTACTGTAAATATAATATAATTACTGTAGTAACTGTAAATATATAATTGATCTTATAATAGAGCCTCCAAATTTAATATATGGAAAATGAGAATTAAACCATGTCAGCTTAATAGCTAATGATAGAAACTTATAGATGGATATAGTCAGAACAATAGATCACCACCCAGAATACATTTTAATTATAATTATATTTTAATTAGACCTTCTCATTCACCTATAAAAGTGAATGATATTAGTTGGAATTGCAAAAAGACCCAAATTAGATGAGAACCCAGAGCTGGATGGGGGTGTTACGCCGGTGCTGCCCGCAGACCAGACCCGTTCCTTTCACTGAGGAGAGGAACGTATAGAAGCACGCACCCGCAGCAAAGGGAGCGTGTCCGCAGTGTGGTGATTTGGCGTTGCCAGGCCAGGTGTTATTTAGCTAGCAATACTTGCCGGTACCGGTGTAGAAATGCCGTTGTCGTTGCCGTTAGCCAAAGTCTGGGATTGGAGAATTCCGGAAGGTCGTTTGTCCAAGCAGGGGTCAAGAGCCAGAGAGAGACGTCCGCCAAGCCAAGTCGTAACCTTAGAGAATAAGAGAGAAAACGCCAGAGTAGTAATCCAAGTGTATGTATGTATGTATGTCTTTATTTGTATAGCGCCATAAAATGTACATAGCGCTTCACAGTAGTAATACATGTCATATAAATAACAAATATAAATAACAGATCATGGGAATAAGTGCTTCAGACATACTGTAAAAGTAACATTAAGGAAGGAGTCCCTGCTCCGAGGAGCTTACAATCTAATTGGTAGGTAGGGAGAACGTACAGAGACAGTAGGAGGGAATACTAGTAAGTGCGTCTGCAGGGGGCCAAGCTTTGTGTCATGTGTCCATGATTATCCAGTGCTACTCATATGCTTCTTTAAGCAGATGTGTCTTAAGGTGGGTCTTAAAGGTGGATAGCGAGGGGGCTAGTCGGGTATTGAGGGGAAGGGCATTCCAGAGGTGTGGGGCAGAAAGTGAGAAAGGTTTAAGGCGGGAGAGAGCTTTAGATACAAAGGGGGTAGAAAGAAGACATCCTTGAGAAGAACGCAAGAGTCGTGATGTGCATAGCGAGAAATTAGGGCTGAGATGTAATGAGGGGCAGAAGAATGTAAAGCTTTAAAAGTGAGCACTAGAATTGAGTGTGAGATACGCGATTTAATCGGAAGCCAGGAGAGGGATTTCAGCAGGGGAGACGCTGAGACAGATTTAGGAAAGAGTAGAGTGATTCTGGCAGCAGCGTTTAGGATAGATTGTAGGGGAGACAGGTGAGAGGTAGGAAGGCCGGACAGCAGGAGGTTGCAGTAATCGAGACGTGAGAGAATGAGGGCCTGAGTCAGAGTTTTGGCAGTTGAGTAACAGAGGAAAGGGCGTATCTTTGTGATATTGCGGAGGAAAAAGCGACAAGTTTTAGAAACGTTTTGAATATGAGAGGAGAATGAGAGAGAGGAATCAAGTGTGACCCCTAGGCAGCGTGCTTGGGCTACTGGGTGAATGATCGTATTTCCAATAGCAATGTGGAAGGATGTAGTAGGGCCAGGTTTGGGAGGTAGTATAAGGAGCTCTGTTTTTGCCATGTTAAGTTTCAGTCGGCGGATGGCCATCCAGGATGATATTCCAGAGAGGCATTCAGAAACTTTGGTCTGTATAGCAGGTGTAAGGTCAGGGGTTGAAAGGTAAATTTGTGTGTCGTCAGCATAGAGGTGATATTTAAACCCAAAAGATGTGATTAGGTCACCTAGAGAGAGTGTGTAGAGAGAAAAGAGAAGGGGTCCCAGGACAGAGCCCTGGGGTACCCCCACAGAGAGATCAATAGAGGAGGAGGAGGTGTTAGCAAAAGAGACACTGAAGGTACGATGGGAGAGGTAAGAGGAGATCCAGGATAAAGCTTTGTTCCGAATACCAAGAGTATGGAGAATGTGAAGGAGAAGAGGGTGGTCCACGGTGTCGAATGCTGCAGAGAGGTCGAGTAATATGAGCAGAGTGTAATGACCTCTGTCTTTGGCAGCGTGGAGGTCGTCAGTTATTTTAGTGAGGGCTGTTTCAGTAGAGTGAGCAGTGCGGAAGCCAGATTGTAGAGGGTCTAGTACAGAATAGGTGTTGAGAAAGTGTAGCAATCGAGAGAATACAAGACGTTCAAGGAGTTTGGAGGCAAAAGGCAGGAGGGAGACAGGTCGATAGTTAGAAGGACAGGTAGGGTCAAGCTTGCTGTTTTTGAGTAATGGTATAACGGTTGCATGCTTGAAGGATGAAGGAAAGGTACCAGAGTAGAGGGAAGAGTTAAAGATCTGTGTGAGCATAGGGATTATAGAAGGAGCAAGAGGTTTTAGGAGATGGGAGGGAATGGGATCAAGAGGGCAAGTGGTAGAGGGAGAAGAGGAGATCAGCAGTGATACATCCTCCTCCGAGATAGCAGAAAAAGAGTCAAGAAAGACAGGAGGAGAGTTGGGAAGCATTGTGGGATGGGAGGAGGCAACAGATGGGATGTTCTGCCGTATGGACTCCACCTTTTTCTTAAAAAAGTCAGCAAAGTCCTGAGGTGAGATGGAGGAAGAAGAGGAGGCAGCTGAGGGTGGTCTGAGTAGAGAGTCAAAGACAGAAAAGAGACGGCGTGGGTTAGACTTGTGTGTGTTGATTAGTGATGAAAAGTAGGTTTGTTTAGCCTGAAAGAGGGCAGAGTTGAAACAGGAGAGCATAAATTTGTAGTGAATGGGGTCTGCGAGCGTATGAGATTTCCTCCAGAGGCGTTCAGAGGAACGAGTGGAGGAACGCAGCATGCGTGTGTGGGAGTTTAGCCAGGGTCTGGAGTTAGAAGGGCGAGGACGGCAGAGAGAAAGTGGGGCATGAAGATCAAGAGAGGAAGATAAGGCAGAGTTGTACTTCCTGACCAGGTTGTCAGGGTCTGAAGCAGAACTGAGAGAGGAGAGGGAGGAGCGTAAAGTGGAATCAAGAGCTGGGAGGTTAATAGAGCGCAGGTTTCTGCAAAAACGAGGGCGAGATGGAGATGGAGATGGAGAGAAGCGAGAGAGAGAAAATGAGATGAGGTGATGGTCAGAGAGAGGAAAAGGGGAAATGGAGAAATCAGAGAGAGAGAAGTTTTTAGTGAAAACCAGGTCTAAGTAGTGGCCATCCTTGTGGGTGCTAGCTGCAGTCCACTGTTGAAGGCCAAAAGAAAACTAGTGAAAACTATGTCGAGCAATGAATGATAGGAAGGACTGGCATTATAAAGTGTGGCTGACCAATCAGAAGTGAAGGCAGACCTGGAGGACTGCGTGGAGCCATCCTGGATAGGTTCCCTTGATTGGCAGGCAGGTGAGGACTCTTGTCTTGACAGGAGATCATATTCCTGTGTTGGGTGCGGGTCTTCACTGCCAGAGCAGTGAATAAATTAACTTCGCCCGGCGCGCGCTGTTCAGGCGCGCGCCCCAGCAACATGGCGGCCGCGTGAGGTACTGCTGGAAGCCGGGGACGCCGAGGACGACGGGGAACCCCCAGAACCGCCGGAGGTGAGTGGCGCTGGCGAGGGATGCGCGCCACGGCAGCAGGGGGGAATATAGGAGCAGAGGAACCAGGGCGCGGACGCCGCGATCCCTGATTCCTCACAGTACCCCCCCCCCTTCAGGATCGGCCTCAGGACGATCCTTCCATGGTTTTGATGGAAACTTCTCTCGGAAGCGTTTGAGGAGTCCTGGAGCATGAATATCTTTCAGGGGTACCCATGACCTCTCTTCGGGTCCAAAACCTCTCCAGTGTACCAAAAAGTGGACTTTACCTCTTGAAAGACGGGAATCCAGTAAAGCTTGAATCTCGTATTTTTCGTTACCCTGTACCATCACCGGATCTGGTTTCGAAGTGTGGTCCGGAAAGAGGTTACTGGAGATGAATGGCTTGAGAAGCGAGGTGTGAAAGACATTCGGAATTCTCATGCTTTGGGGAAGTTGGAGTCGGATGGAAACCGGATTTACCTGCTCCAAGATGGAAAAGGGACCCAGAAACCTAGGAGCCAATTTGATGGAAGGAGTTTTGAGATGGATGTTCTTGGATGATAGCCAAACCTTGTCTCCGATCTTGTAGTTAGGTGCCGGACGACGGTGACGATCAGCCTGATTCTTGGAAGACAATGACGCTTTCTGTAGTGCGGATTGAATTCTGAACCAAGAGTCCTGTAAGAGGGCAATGTAGGTAGACGAGCCGGATGGAATCCATAGTTGATGAAGGAGGGGGTCTCGCGGGTAGACTAATTCCTGGAAGAATTAAAGGCAAACTCAGCCCAGGTAAGTAATTCTGCCCAGTCATCCTGAGAATTCGAGACGAAGCACCTTAAGTATTTCTCGAGGGATTGATTAACTCTCTCGGTCTGTCCGTTAGATTGAGGGTGATAACCAGAAGAGAAGGAAGATGAGATACCCAGTCTCTTGGTGAAATTTCTCCAGAACTTGGAGACGAACTGTGAACCCCGATCAGACACGATGGATATGGGAATCCCATGGATCCGAAAAATCTCTTTGGAGAAAATATCAGCTAGGGCGGGTGTGGAGGGTAAACCTTTGAGAGGGATAAAGTGTGCCATCTTGGAAAACCGATCCACTACCACAAGAATGGTATTCATGCCATTCGACTTTGGCAACTCCACAATAAAATCCATCGATATGTGGGACCAGGGACGCTCCGGAATAGGTAAAGGTAAGAGGAGGCCCTGCGGTTTCTGACGAGGAGTCTTGTTCCATGCACATACCGGACAGGACCGTGTAAATTCAAAAATGGTCTTTACCATATTAGGCCACCAGAAAGTGCGACGGATGAGGTCCAACGTCTTCTTGAATCCAGGATGTCCCGCCGAACGGACGGCATGTCCCCAATCCAGTATTTCAGGGATGAATTTGGGTTCCACGTATAAGGAATCTTTAGGAACAACCAGACCGATCGGGAGATTCTCTTGAGATTTGATGATCCTCTCTAGATTTTTGAATGTTATAGCTGCTAAGATTCTTTGTTTAGGAAGGATGGACTCGGTGTTTTTTTCTGATCTCTCTTCTGAAGAGTATTGCCGGGAGAGAGCATCCGCTTTGACGTTTTTAGTGCCAGGAATATATGAGAGCACAAAATTAAATCTAGAAAAAAAAAGCGACCAGCGAGCTTGGCGGGGACCTAAACGACGGGCATTCTCAATATACAATAAGTTTTTATGG
Organism: Ascaphus truei; assembly: GCF_040206685.1. Taxonomy (NCBI): domain Eukaryota; kingdom Metazoa; phylum Chordata; class Amphibia; order Anura; family Ascaphidae; genus Ascaphus; species Ascaphus truei. The sequence continues at coordinate 117,823,148 of NC_134485.1, read as the reverse complement.
TCCGTGAGAATAGTGAATGGCTCTTTAGACCCCTCCAAAAGATGTCTCCATTCTTGAAGAGCCAACTTGACGGCCAAAAGTTCCCTATTGCCCACGTCATAATTTCTCTCTGCAGAGGAGAATCTTTTGGAGAAAAACCCGCAAGGATGAAGTTTATCCTGGGAAGAAAATTTCTGCGACAGAACCGCCCCAGCCCCACAGTCCGAAGCGTCAACCTCTAAGGTGAAGGGGAAATTCGTGTTAGGGTGTCGAAGGATGGGAGCAGAGACAAAAGTTTGTTTCAGTGTCTCGAATGCCGTGACAGCCTCTGGAGACCAAGATGAAGGGTCTGCACCTTTTTTGGTCAGTGCCGTGATAGGAGCGACAATGGTAGAAAAGTTGCGGATAAACTTCCGGTAATAGTTAGAAAAACCCAAAAACCGTTGAATAGATTTGAGGGAATTGGGTTGTGGCCAATCCACGACGGCCTTTAGCTTCTCTGGGTCCATGGCCAAGCCTTTGTTGGAGATGATGTATCCGAGAAAAGAAGTGGTATACTGATGAAAAATGCATTTCTCCATTTTAGCAAACAACCGGTTCTCGCGGAGGCGTGAAAGCACAAACGTCGTATGGATGATATGATCTTGTAAGTTTTGAGAAAAAATATGGATGTCATCCAGGTATACAATGACAAATCGATTAAGAACGTCCCGAAATATGTCATTGATGAAGTCCTGAAAAACTGCCGGTGCGTTGCATAACCCGAAGGGCATCACTAGATATTCGTAGTGTCTGCTACGGGTGTTGAAGGCAGTCTTCCATTCATCGCCCTCCCGGATGCGGATGAGGTTGTATGCTCCACGAAGATCCAGTTTAGTAAAGAGTTTGGCCCCCTGAAGTCTATCAAAGAGTTCGGAGATGAGTGGGAGTGGATAACGATTCTTCACCGTGATATGGTTCAGACCCCGGTAATCAATACATGGTCTGAGAGTACCATCTTTCTTTTTGACAAAGAAGAATCCAGCTCCCGCAGGAGAATTGGAATGACGTATGAAGCCCTGCTTAAGATTCTCACGAATATATTCGTCCATAGCTTCGGTCTCGGGCAACGAGAGAGGATAAGATTTGTCTTTAGGTAAGGTATAACCAGGTACCAGATCAATCGGACAATCGTAGGAACGATGAGGAGGTAGAAGTTCAGACTGTGCCTTGCTGAAAACGTCCAAGAATTCGGCGTATGGAGAAGGTAACTCCCTCCGAGAACTGGATGTGTTGGCTAATAGAAAGGATGGTTGCTTGATAGAGAAAGAAGGTTCCTCTGACATTGACCTCCAGTTAAAAGGGTTAGGAGAAACCCAATCGATGAGTGGATTATGCTTCTGTAACCAGGGCAAGCCAAGCGTGATAGGTGTTCCCGGGGCATGAATAACATCGAAACCCAGACTCTCTTTGTGAGAATGAGTAGAAAGGGTGATAGGTCCGGTCTCTAAGGAGATATAAGCCGGGGTGAGAGGTCGATTATCAATCCCGACCAAGGCAACGGGAGAGTCCTTCCTGGAAAGCGGAATTTGATTTTGTTCAGAAAAGGTTTGATCTATGAAGTTCCCTCCTGCGCCGGAATCGATAAATGCAGCTGTGGAGGTGCGGAAAGTCGGTCCTGAAAGGGAGATGGGAATAGTCAATCTTTTGGGAAGTTCCCTTCTGGGAGGGGGACAAGGAGATTCAGTACCCAGAGAGCGCCCCTTCGTACTCACTGGGCTTAGTCGTTTCCCGGAGATGGTGGATGGTTACGGGTACGCTGCTCAGAAGCTCCGCAATGATGGCACGACTCCCCAGTAGAGCGAAGTTGTCGTGACGGTGCCCGAGGTTGCTGAACTCCAAGTTGCATCGGCTCTGGAGCCTCCAGCGCCGGTAACGGGGAGAAGACGGGTCTCTGGTTAGTAGAGAACCTGGAAAAGGTAGCACGGAAAGGCATAGACCGGCGAGGCTGACGCTGAGCGCGGCGTACCTGATGGCGCTGATCCATATGAGTAGCCAGGGTGATGAGATCCTCCAGTAACTCTGGCCTGGTGTGGGAAGCAAGTTCATCCTTCAGAGACTCCGATAGACCTTTCCAGAAGACGGCGACTAAAGCCTCCTGACCCCAATGAGTCTCAGCTGCTATAGTTCTGAATCCCAAGGCGTATTGGCCCACAGGCCGACGTCCCTGTGTAAGCTCTAGCAGGGTATCAGAAGCAGTCTCTTGACGTGCGGGGGTATCAAAAACCTGTCGAAAGTCCCGTCTGAAGGCCGCGTAATCGCGGGTAATATCAGGGCGTAGTTCCCAGATCGGAGAGGCCCATGCCAGTGCATTACCTGTGAGCAGACTATATACGTAGGCTACCTTTTTCCGGCCAGTAGCATACAACTGGGGAGCCATCTCAAACTGGATCTCGCACTGGTTGAGAAAGCCACGGCAGGCGTGTGGATCCCCTGCGTAGGGCCTTGGAGCCGGAATCTTCTGAACTGAAAATGAAGTGGAAGATAAGTCAGGCTGCGCCGGGGGTGCAGCCGCAGGCGGTGCCTGTAAAGGGCGGTCCAGTACCTGTTGGGAGAGGAGAGCCACTTGATCCGTTAAGGCCTGTATTTGTTGGTACATGGCCGTCATCATAGAGTCCACAGTCTGGTCTGCGTCTTGTGGGCTCGACATAATGTTACGCCGGTGCTGCCCGCAGACCAGACCCGTTCCTTTCACTGAGGTGAGGAACGTATAGAAGCACGCACCCGCAGCAAAGGGAGCGTGTCCGGAGTGTGGTGATTTGGCGTTGCCAGGCCAGGTGTTATTTAGCTAGCAATACTTGCCGGTACCGGTGTAGAAATGCCGTTGTCGTTGCCGTTAGCCAAAGTCTGGGATTGGAGAATTCCGGAAGGTCGTTTGTCCAAGCAGGGGTCAAGAGCCAGAGAGAGACGTCCGCCAAGCCAAGTCGTAACCTGAGAGAATAAGAGAGAAAACGCCAGAGTAGTAATCCAAGTGAAAACTATGTCGAGCAATGAATGATAGGAAGGACTGGCATTATAATGTGTGGCTGACAAATCAGAAGTGAAGGCAGACCTGGAGGACTGCGTGGAGCCATCCTGGATAGGTTCCCTTGATTGGCAGGCAGGTGAGGACTCTTGTCTTGACAGGAGATCATATTCCTGTGTTGGGGGCGGGTCTTCACTGCCAGAGCAGTGAATAAATTAAGTTCGCCCGAGCAACATGGCGGCCGTGTGAGGTACTGCTGGAAGCCGGGGATGCCGAGGACGACGGGGAACCCCCAGAACCGCCGGAGGTGAGTGGCGCTGGCGAGGGATGCGCGCCACGGCAGCAGGGGGGAATATAGGAGCAGAGGAACCAGGGCGCGGACGCCGCGATCCCTGATTCCTCACAGGGGGTCAGTTAATATTTATTAATTTATGATTTTATTTGAGAAATGCTGCCAAATCAAATTCCATGTTGTGACCCTGTGACATCAACGTTTTCTATTCGAAGATCCAATAGGACTTTGTTCTAGAAATTTGATTTAAGCGATCCCCTCCCCTCTAGCATACTGTAGGGCATTCTATTGCATGACATTTCAGTCCCTCAGGATTCTGTGCATGCAATAGTTTGAAGTGGTTGGATACATTGTGAATAACCAACCCCTTTTTTATATTATTAATGTGTTCACCCAGACGTCTTTGTAATGTTCTACTCGTGCGGTCCACATATTGTAGGCCGCACGGGCATTCAAGCAGATATACCACATATTTACTGTGGCAATTAATAAATGATTGAATTTTATATTCTTTACTAGTGTTATTGGCTTTGAAACTTGTAATTGACACTACAATACCTGCAGGCTATACATTTAGCACATGTGTAGTATCCTTCAATATTAAACCGATCAGTGCTTGTGGAATTATTTAAAGGGCAATTAGGGGACAGTCTTGTTTTTAAATTATTAGCTCTCCTGAAATAGATTTCTGTTTTTTCTTTCAGATGGTGTCTCGAGTATTTGTCCCTCCTCCTCAGAAGGCCCCAATACTTGTGAAACGTCCAGATGATCTGTGGTGCCATTGAATTATATTGTGTGACAAAAGCACTGTGTCATTCTTACTTTCATCCTGTTATATTCCAAAAGTGTTGCCCTGGTCATCTCATTCACTTTTTGCACTGCTGCATCAAGCATCACCCGATTGTACTTCCTATTAATAAACTTTTGTTTTAATGACTCTGTTCTATAAAGACATCTGTTCTATAAAGACATCTGGGTTTGAACAATTTCTTTTTAGTCTTATTAGATGACCCCGAGGGATAATTTTAACCCAATTCGGGTTATGGTGACTGCTAGATAAGAGGTAATTATTCACCTGTACTTTTTTATAAAAAGTCTTGGTTTGTATAGTAATATTTTCTATATAATGCTGATGGTGTAAGAATTCAATTGTCTCATTTCTTTGTTTAAACGGAAAAAGGAAATTCCTATTGTTGGTATTGAGGTGTTCTTTAAACTGTTCTAGTTCATGGGAAGATCCCTTCCAAATGAAGATTACATCATCTATGTACTGCAGCGTCGCCAGAGCACCATATTCTCCCCACCGTGGGCAGTTGGACCAGATGTTATTGTCCTCCCATATGCCCATGAACACATTGGCATAACTGGGAGCAAATCTGGTACCCATGGTGGTGCCACATATCTGCAAATAGAACTGTTTGTTGAACATGAAGAAATTGTGGTTTAATATAAATCTGATTTCTTCCATCAGAAATTCCTTTAGGCTGACTGGCATCTGATTGTCTTGCTCTAATATTCTGGCTACTGCCTCGCAACCTAATTCATGCGAGATGATGGTATACTGATGCAGCCACGAGTATCCGAACACTTGCCTGGGAACATCTGGGGCAATACCCCAGTAATGCTGCAATATTTCTGTGACAGTTCTGCAGACAGACTAATGCCCCATCGGATTAACACAGCGGGGGTCCCTGGCAGTCCCATTCAAACTGAAGGATACTGCCAGGGACCTCCGCTGTGTTAATCCGATGGGCCATTAGTCTGTTTGCAGAAATGTCACAGAAATGTTGCAGCATTACTAGGGTATTGCCCCAGATTTTCCCAGGCAAGTGTTCAGATACTCGTTGCTGCATCTGTACAACGATGTAACATTGCTTGTAACAAAAGTGTAATTGGAATGCCATTGTATCTCCTGAAGTACCTGCAAAATGTGTGTGGTATCCCTGAGATGGGAACGTAATTTTACCACATACTGTTGGAGATGATGGTCAATGAACTGTGAAAGAGGGGAAGTGAGGGACCCGATGCCCGATATAATTGGACGACCGGGGGTTTGAGCAAATCTTTGTGTATCTTGGGTATTATATAAAAAAATTGAAATTCTAGAGTGACAATTAAAGAGGAAATTAAATTAATTCTGTCATTTACATTTATGGTAATCAGACAGTTTTAAAACTCCTGCTCAAACAGACCCAGAGAGATTTTCCTCAGCACACAACAGTGCTCACATGAGAAGAGGTTCTTGAATATACAGGAGGACTGTTTATTGACAGCAAAGCACAAGAGGACCAGACCTATTTTCTTGGACACAGAGGACCCAGTAACCTGCCAGAGGCTAGAACCTCAAGCACACTAAGAGACCTGGGCACCACTGACCAGAAGGGTCACCTGTTTTAAGGTACCACTGAGTCACCTGTTTTAAGGTACCACTGAGACTTTGGGGGTAATAGCCTATCAGGACCTTACAATCTACTATTTATGATGTTCAGGTGATGTCTGAGCCCCAGAAGAAGTCTAAACTCAGACGAAACTAGTAGGGTGGGGGTCCCTTAGTAGATCTATATATATATATATATATATATATATATATTTTGGACTGGCACTATCATCACTAGTGTATAAGTTCAGGAGATCTGAGGCGCAGGAGCAGAGTGACACCAGCTAAGCGGACCGGGTGCAGAGTCCGACCAGTGTGAAGGTCCCCACACCACTACCAGATCGAGAGGAGCAGCGAGATAGGGGACGACTTGGTAATCTAACTAAGGCGCTGAAACAGAATTGTATCTCTGCTAAGTGGATGGAGTGCAGAGTTCAAGCAGCGTGAAGGTCCCCAAAATATCTCAAGTAAGAACAGTGCAAATTTATGTTTTTTTATCTTAATCGCTGCATATCATCACGATTACCTAATATTTGAACTTTTTGTGATTACACCATGAAGCTCTGATAAGTAATCCATTAGAGACTATCCTTATACGAACTGGATTTACATATTTTTTCTGATTTTTATACATTTTTTTTCTATTTTTATTCATTTCAATTGACCATAATTCATCTATTTAACATCATATGTGGTGATATTCGCAGTATAGCGGAATACTAAAAGTACAAGTTACTTACTTTTAGTTTACAATATACTTATTATACACACAAACAAAACTGCTTATAAATTAGGGATATAAAAACTGCAAGTCTTACCCCACAAATCCCTCAATTGGGTATAATCTTGTATTTGCGCCAAATGCAATAACACACACACACACACACACACACACACACACACACACACACACACACACACACACACACACACACACACACACACACACACACACACACACACACACACACACACACACACACACACACACACACACACACCTGTATGCTCATCTGCATGTCTTAGGCAGGTCTGCAACCCCGCCTTTCACCATTATCACCCAGCACACAGCACTTCCACTGCAGCAAGGGATTCTGGGAAATGACATGCAAATGAGCACACAGTGCCACTTTTTGCTTCAAAAACCATTTTTAACATGGTTCCCTATAGACTTAAGCTTGCTTCATGGTCACAGCTTTGAGCACAGCCAGGGTTAAGGTGCATACCCAGAAAACCCACCCATAGACAGCTGTTTCGACCTTAATGACCTGCCTAAGACATGCAGATGAGCATACAGTTGTATTTACATTTGCATATTTGCTTTGCTGTGGAGGGTTTTTGTCACTTTTTTTACTCACCATAACTTAACTCAGTATATATATATATATATATATATATATATATATATATTGGAGAAAAAGAAGAGAGAGTGCACGCCCCATAGCGTAATACAGTACATTTATTTGGGAAAGGGGGAAGGGGAGGAGGAAGGGGGGGGGGTAGAAAATCCACTCACAAGGATGTACTGTATTATGCTATGGGGCGTGCGCTCTCTCTTCTTTTTCTCCGATAGGTGTTATCTGGATGTGGTTCATCCTATCTGAGAGCTGCCAAAGATCCCCTCATACCAGTACTATTCCTCCAATTTAAGGACTTCCATTTAAGGACTGGTTTTTATACAATTTTTTCTTTCTGCGTGTATTTTATATGTTTTTGATGTGTTGTCTTAAATTGTAGTTCACTATTAGGAGCATAATATATGTTATATTTTCATTTATTATCCTTAGTGTACACATTTATAAATTTGATTTATATGTATATGTAGAAATTTCACATATATAAAAATACATATTTTATTTATTTTCACATTACTTCAACACGTCAATTTGGCACTACTTTCTATCCCCCCCCCCTTTTTGTTTCCTATATATATATATATATATATATATATATTTTTGGACTGTCACTATCATCATAGTGTATATGTTTGCGCCTTCATTTATCCATATCTTGTGGGGAACCCTATTAGAAGCCTTTGCAAAATATAAGTAGACTACCTCAACTGCATAACCCTGGATGTTAATCAATGCTGCAGCCATTTTACATCTAAACTATTAGTGTTTTATTGGGACTTGGGTAGAATGTGAAAAAAAATCAGGAAATAGAGGAATATGAAAGTCATGGTTTGTGTCTGTGTTGATAGGGACAAGGCAGCTCATATTAATTAAGGTTAAGCCCAGCCATTGCACCTATCCATCCAATAGATGTGCATGATGCCCCTGCACATGCCTCTGCCTCACCGGGACAGAAAATCTATATGTTGAAGTATAATAATGTATAGGGAAGCATTTATGGTATGTAAAATATAGTTTCTATGTTCCCTTGCCATGCTAGGATTGTAGTACACTTGCCCAGCCTGCATGCCAAGGGATCCACGAGGCGGGTTGAGGACAACTTTTGATATAGCCTTGCATGAAATCAGTTTTTTTTTAACCTTTTTTGGTTAAGGAACCCTATAATGTGAAATTCTGTGGAACACCAACCCTTTCTAATTGCACGTTTGAGATACATTTTAAGGAACGTCAACCTTATCTAATAGTGCGTCCGAGATCAGATGCATTGTAAGGAACCCCAACCCTCTGTAATAGTGCGTCCGAGATCAGATGCATTGTAAGGAACCCTAACCCTCTGTAATAGTGCGTCTGAGATCAGATGCATTGTATGGAACCCCAACCCTCTCTAATAGCGCTTCTGAGATCAGATGCATTGTAAGGAACCTCTACCCTCTCTAATAGCGCTTCTGAGATCAGATGCATTGTAAGGAACCTCTACCCTCTCTAATAGTGCGTCTGAGATCAGATGCATTGTAAGGATCCCCAACCCTCTCTAATAGCGCGTCTGAGATCAGATGCATTGTAAGGAACCCCAACCCTCTCTAATAGTGCGTCTGAGATCAGATTCATTGTAAGTTGTTCTGTGTTTGGTACAATTTTCAAATGTCCTGGAAATTGCAGAGAACTCTTTAGAGATGCTCGGGGAACCCAAAGGGGCCTTGGAATCAATGTTAAAAAAACACTGCACAACATGGTAAAATTGCTGCTATAAACCATGAGCACCAGAGAACCAGTAGGAGCTTTCCCTGCCATTTTTGTGCTTCTTTAGAAAAGTATATTTCAATATGATACTTAAAAAAAATGCTTTACAGAGATGCTGGGGACAGCTGCTGAAAGAAGCCACGAGCAACTGTGTGCTAGCAGCTTCTGTTCCTAGCTCAATCCTTCCTTCACACTGAAGCATCTTTGAATTTGCTCCTTAATACAAAATGACAGGAAATCCAAAGATGCTATAGAAAGTAGAGAGGATCAGAGTTGCAGATAGCAACAACCAAAGACAGATTACAACTTGTTTCTCAGTAAATGCAAGGGCGCTTAACTCTTTCAGTGATGGAAGGGACACATCCCTGCCTGCAAGTCGTCACGTGATCGTGAAGTTACATCAGCAAAAAAGTGATAACAATAACTGGCCGTCACGAAGACCACCTATGTGCTGGTCCACATTATGTTCAGTAAGGGAACACTGCCGTTTGATCCAGTTCTTCACCTGGTAATGTCCTGTTCTGTGATTATTATTCATATTTTTTTTTTACACTTTTTGTGGTTAGATCCTTTGGGTTTAATCTAATAATTATAATTTATATTGTGAAACACACCAAAAACAGCAACACTAGAGGGATTTAAATTGTTCAGGAAATGTTGCATAGTTAAGTGTTTTCCCTTAACTGCTCAATAAATATAGCAAAGTAGTTTTAAAGGAGTACAATTTTATTTCCCCCTCCTCTATTTTTTTTTTACATGGATGGTTAGAAGGGATCTCCGGATCTTAATCGTGTTAATTCATGTGTAAGTATCTTGTGAATCAGGGTGTCTTCGGAGCTGAAATTAACAGGGGTTATTCCAAAGAACCCCTGCGTCTCACACGTTCAAAAATATGCATTCAATTTGGAATTCACCGTACAGTACAACAACTGAAATACTAATATGAAGATGTATTTGATACATTTGTTCGAGTATGTAAATATATAATTACAGAAAAATAGTATACTTCAAAGACACCTCCTTTCACTTCATGTTGTTTTTTGTTGTTGTAGAATTTAAGAGTCGATAATAGATAGGGGTACGCTCGTGGGCGTGGAGTCACCCTGCTCAATGCTTTGGAGGGCAATCATGTATAATGAATGGAACCCAAACAATGTAAAGAAGGGTGATGCTAGCAGGGAATGGAATATTGTATTTAACAAGGAAAGTGTAACGCCTGTATGCCCGCAGACCTGGCCAGTCCCCAGTACTGAGGTGGGTAAGGGTATAACACGCACCCACAGCAGTTAGGGCGTGCCCGGAGTGTGGTAGTAGCATTGCCGGGCCTTCTGAGTAAGGGTTTACGTTATACTTGCTGAGTCCGGGGTGCCAGAGGTCGGAGGGTAATGTCCACGTGCCAGAGTTCAGGGGTTGGAGAGAGCAGCGTAGTGATGTCCGAAAGCCAGGGTTCAAGGGCAGGAGAAGGCAGCGTAGTCAAGTCCAAAGCAGAGATCAAGTTCAAACCAAGGGAATCCAAACAGGGGCAAGGACAGGAATCAGAGCTGAAACAGACAAGGGAGCTAGGCATAGACACTGCACACACAGGAGCTACAGGAAAGCTATGCAGAGCAAGGACTGAGAGGACAGAGTGGGGTTATATGGGAAGAAGGGCCAATAGGGGTGAAGGGAGGAGCAGAGGTTTGAGTGGGTACTTGCAGGGATAGGTCTGTGAGAGCAGGGGAGGAGACAGGGAGATAATCAAGAGTTATTGCCTGCAACCGACGGGGGGCGGAGCCAGAGCGTGGGGGCGGCAGGTAACTAGAGTGGGTGCGCGCGCCTTCTGTAACACTGTTATGCGCATGCACCAGAGCGTGGGGGAAGTCCAGCGGAGGAGGCGCTCGGCACGGGAGACAGAGGGGAAGTAGGAGCGGATGAGCCAGGTAGGGAAAGGGCAGGGATGACGGATGCATGCCGAGGGGCACGTGTACCTCGATAGGGGACCCGCGATCGGGAGCGCGTGCTCGGTGAGGGGACCCCACGTGTGCGCAGAGCGTGTGCCTGGGCATGCGGACCGTGCCGTGGAGGAACGGCTCAGGGAGGAGGATAGAGATTGGGGATGTAGGGGAGCGGGACAGCTAGCCTCTGTGGGACCTGGGGTGACGGGGACACGCTGGGAACCGCGAGTCCCCCGATTCGTTACAGTATCCCCCCCTTGAGGATCGGACTTCGGACTATCCTCCCAAGGTCTATGAGGGAACTTCCGACAGAACTGTCTGAGGAGTGCTGGGGCATGAATGTGATGGGATGGTATCCAGGAGCGTTCCTCCGGGCCATATCCTTTCCAGTGTACAAGAAACTGAAGTCTGCCCCTGGACCAACGAGAATCGAGGATGGACTGGACTTCGAATTCTTGTTGTCCTTGTATGATGACCGGATTAGGTCTCTGAGGGCGGTCCGGAAAATGGGCATTTTGGATCAGCGGCTTAAGAAGAGACACATGGAAAACAGAAGGGATCTTCATAATAGGAGGAAGTGCAAGTCGGCATGCGACCGGGTTGATCCTTTCGAGGACCTTGAAAGGACCCAAGAATCTCGGGGCCAGTTTCTGGGAAGGAGTCTTGAGCTTGATATTTTTGGAAGATAGCCAAACTCTGTCTCCAGGTTTGAATACTGGACCCACTTGACGTTGACGATCAGCTTGCGTTTCTTGTCTTTGAACGGAACCTTGCAAAGCTTTTAGGATCTTTTTCCAAGAATTTTGAAGACTGGAAATGTGAGAATCCGCTGCGGGAACACCAGAGGGGAGGGAGGAGAGGGGAAGACTTCTGGGATGGAATCCATAGTTAATCAAAAAAGGCGACTCTTGCGTGGATTCGTTTAATGGTAAACTCAACCTAGGGTAATAGGTCCACCCAATTGTCTTGCGATTCAGACACGAAGCATCTGAGATACTGTTCCAGAGTCGGTTCATTCTCTCCATCTGCCCGTTGGTTTGTGGGTGATAACCCGAGGAAAATAGAAGGGAAATGCTAAGTCTCTGAGAAAAAGCTCGCCAAAACTTACAAATGAATTGAATACATCTGTGCGAAACAATCGAAATAGGAACACCGTGTAATCTGAAAATTTCCTTAGAAAAAACATCGGCCAAGGTGGCTGAATTGGGGAGACCCTGGAGGGTTATAAAGTGTGTATGCTTGGAAAACCTGTCTACTACGACAAGGATCGTATTCATTCCTTTAGAATTGGGAAGTTCCACAATAAAGTCCATGGAGATGTTTCCAAGGTTGTTCCGGAATAGGAAGAGTCATGAGAAGACCAAAAGGTTTGTGTCGGGCGGATTTGCTCTGGGCACAGACTGGACAAGCTCTGGTGAAGTCAAAAATGTCCCTGTTCATCTTAGGCCACCAAAAGGTCCGTTTGATAAGATCTACCGTCCTCTTGAAGCCTGGATGACCAGCAGATCTAGACGAATGTCCCCATAGAAATATTTTGTGGCGAAAACGCGGGGCAGCGTACAACCGTCCTTTTGGCACCTTAAATCTCCCAGGAATATGACCCTGGGCTTTATTGATTTCATCCAAGATATCAAAGTTGTTGGCGGAAATAATACACTTAGCGGGAAGAATCATCTCCGAGGATTCATTAGATTCGTTCTCCGTGGAAAATTGATGAGACAAAGCGTCGGCCTTGATATTCTTTGTGCCAGGAATATAAGAAATTGTGTAATTGAACCGAGAAAAGAACAGAGCCCAACGGGATTGACGGGATCCCAAACGACGAGCCCCCTCAATGTACAATAAGTTTTTGTGATCAGTGAAGATGGCTACTGGCTCCTTGCTACCCCCGAGGAGATGTCTCCATTCTTGGAGGGCCAATTTGATGGCCAGAAGCTCACGGTTCCCGACATCATAATTTCTCTCCGCCGAAGAGAACTTCCTGGAAAGGAATCCACAAGGATAGAGTTTTTCCTGTGGGGAAGATCTCTGAGAAAGCACAGCGCCGGCTCCCACATCAGAGGCGTCTACTTCTAGAGTAAAAGGAAGAGAAGTATCCGGATGCCGAAGGATGGGGGCAGACACAAAGGCTCTTTTGAGAAAGTCGAAGGCTTCAATGTCTTCAGGGGACCAAACAGTCAGATCAGCCGCTTTCTTGGTCAGGGCAGTGATAGGTAGAGCAATAGTGGAGAAATTACGGATTAATTTCCGGTAGTAATTAGCGAAGCCAAGGAAGTGCTGCACGGCTTTGAGGGAGTTTGGCAATGGCCAGTCGAGTACAGACTTCAATTTCTCAGGGTCCATGGTGAAGCCTTTGTCAGAGATAATATAGCCTAAGAAGGCTGTGGAAGATTGATGGAAAGACATTTCTCCATTTTCACATAGAGACGATTAGCACGAAGCCGAGAGAGTACCAACTTGATATGGCGAATGTGCTCCTCCAAGCTTTTGGAGAAAATGAGGATGTCGTCCAAATATACGATGACGAACGTTCCCAAAATGTCCCGGAAGATATCATTCATGAATTCTTGGAAAACAGCAGGGGCATTGCATTGGCCGAACGGCATCACTAAGTACTCATAATGTCCCGAACGCGTGTTAAACGCGGTTTTCCATTCGTCCCCATCTCTTATACGAATAAGATTGTAGGCTCCTCTTAAATCGAGTTTGGAGAATATAGAGGCACCTTGTAGATGGTCGAAGAGTTCTGCAATCAAAGGAAGGGGGTAACATTTTTTTACCGTAATCTTGTTAAGCCCATGAAAGTCGATACGGGGTCTTAAGGAGCCATCCTTCTTTTTCACAAAGAAGAAGCCTGCCCCGGCGGGGGAGTGGAATTCCGGATGAACCCCTTCTTGAGATTCTCCTGGATGTATGATGTCATCGCTTCCATCTCGGGCACTGATAAGGGATAAGACATGGACTTGGGGAGTATGGTTCCAGGAATTAAATCAATGGGACAGTCATAAGAGCGATGAGGGGGTAACACCTCAGCCTGGTTTTTATTGAAGACATCTACAGTAAGTATTCATGGTATACCTTCGGCAAAGCAGAGTGGGAAGATAAGGTGGTGTCGAGGCCAGCGAGCACGGCAACAGAAGGAGAAACCATCTACACTGAGGTATCAGCCCATTGGAGCGGCAAAACATTGGTCCAATCAATATGCGGGTTGTGCAGCTGAAGCCACGGCAATCCCAGAATAACCTGGACAGTAGAGGAGTGGAAAACATCGAAGACCATTACCTCGGTATGACCATCCGCGGTGGTCAGGGTAAGTGGAATAGACTCCCAAATGATGAAGGCTGGTTGGAGCGGTCGATCATCAATAGCCTCCAGGCCGATGGGCGACTTTTTCTTGACTAACGGGATTTGATTGTTGCAAGCGAAGGCGTGATCAAGAAAGTTGCCACCAGACCCGGAGTCGATGAACGCTTCAACCTCTATTTGAAGATCAGGACCCATGAGAGTTATGGGGAGTAATATCTTCTTTGGTAGTTCCTTAGGGAGAGAGGGGCAAGGAGAAATAGTACCCAGTAGAAGCCCCTCTACCTTTACTGGGCATTCCCGTTTCCCGGTTTCAAGCAGCAGTGACGAAGTTGGTGTTTTTGGGAACCGCAGTAATAGCAGAGACCCTCCTCACGGCGTCGTGCTTTCTCAGCGGCCCAAAGTTGTTGGCTACCGATTTGCATCGGTTCAGGGGCGTCCAACGCAGGGAAGGCCAATGGAGGAGACCTAAGAGAAACAGGCAAGGATGAGAGAGAACGAGAATGGTGGCGCTCGTGGCGTCGTTCTTGAGTGCGCTGATCCATCCGGATACTGAGAGCAATGAGTTCCTCGAGGGATGAAGGCCGGGTGTGAGCTGCAAGGTCATCCTTGAGAGATTCGGACAAACCGTGCAAGTATGCCGCAGCGAGAGCTTCATCGTTCCACTGGGTTTCTGCAGCGATGGTGCGGAACTCCACCGCGTATCTTGGAGCTGACCTACGAGCCTGAGAGAGATGAAACAAGGAAAAAGCGGCAGTCTCCCTACGCGCTGGTGTGTCAAAAACCTGTTGGAACTCATTCCGGAATTTGGAGTAATATTGGGTTATATCTGGTCTGTGTTCCCAGAGGGGAGAAGCCCAAGTGAGGGCGTCGCCAGTGAGTAGGGCATAGACGTAGGCCACCGTAGGCCTACGGCCAGTAGGGAAATGGGACGGGGACATCTCGAATTGGACATCACACTGATTCAGGAACCCTCGGCAAGCGAGGGGGTCCCCGTCATACCGATTAAGAGGTGGAATACGTGGCCTCGGATTATTTACAGGCATTGGGGCCGGGGTAGACGGTGCCACAGGAGATTCCTGGAGAGATAAATTAGAAAGTTTCTGTGTAACATTAGTGAGTTGGTCGTTTAGGAATTGCCAATGTTCCATGGAGACACCTTGGCCCACCTCAGGGGGGTCTGCATTTGTTGGGCTCTGCATAATGTAATGCCTGTATGCCCGGAGACCTGGCCAGTCCCCAGTACTGAGGTGGGTAAGGGTATAACACGCACCACAGCAGTGAGGGCATGCCCGGAGTGTGGTAGTAGCGTTGCCGGGCCTGGTGAGTAAGGGTTAACATTATACTTGCTGAGTCCGGGGTGCCAGAGGTCGGAGGGTAATGTCCAAGTGCCAGAGTTCAGGGGTTGGAGAGAGCAGCGTAGTGATGTCCGAAAGCCAGGGTTCAAGGGCAGGAGAAGGCAGCGTAGTCAAGTCCAAAGCAGAGATCAAGTTCAAACCAAGGGAATCCAAACAGGAGCAGGGACAGAAACCAGAGCTGAAACAGACAAGTGAGCTAGGCATAGACACTGCACACATAGGAGCTACAGGAAAGCTATGCAGAGCAAGGACTGAGAGGACAGAGTGGGGTTATATGGGAAGAAGGGCCAATAGGGGTGAAGGGAGGAGCAGAGGTTTGAGTGGGTACTTGCAGGGATAGGTCTGTGAGAGCAGGGGAGGAGACAGGGAGATAATCGAGAGTTATTGCCTGCAACCGACGGTGGGCAGAGCCAGAGCGTGGGGGCGGCAGGTAACTAGATGGGTGCGCGCGCTTTCTGTAACACTGTTATGCACGCGCACCGCATGTGCACCAGAGTGTGGGGGAAGTCCAGCGGAGGAGGTGCTCGGCACAGGAGACAGAGGGGAAGGAGGAGTGGAGGAACCAGGTAGGGAAAGGGCAGGGATGACGGAGGCACGCCGAGGGGTGCGTGTACCTCGATAGGGGACCCGCGATCGGGAGCGCGCGTGCTCGGTGAGGGGACCGCGCGCGTGCGCAGAGCGTGTGCCTTGGCGTGCGGACCGTGCCATGGAGGAACGGCTCAGGGAGGATAGAGATTGGGGACATAGGGGAGCGGGACAGCTGGCCTCTGTGGGACCTGGGGTGACGGGGACACGCTGGGAACCGCGAGTCACCCGATCCGTTACAGAAAGATAGAATACCTTTATGCTGCACTGAAGAACACCCTTATCAGGATAAGATCAAACTTTAATAGTTAATAAATAAACCATTTATGTTGGATTCAAAAAACAACGACGCAAACAATAGAAAAGTATAAAAACAATTACAAATGGAGGTAGGTGTGTATCCGTTGGGATGCTACATTTATTGTTAATATACCACGAGTATAGTATGTCACTTATATATACACTTTACATTTACAAGTGGATAAACAATTAATAAAGTATGTGGCGTCCTTTGGTGGAAACCTGTGTTGTTGAAGCAATTAGTTTAGCCTCTATATACTGTCACATCGGTTATTACCAAGGACAGTATATTTGTTTAGAGCTGTGCAGAGCTATACAAAGTGGAAGATCTGTTGATTAGTATCTCTTTGTTGATTTTTAGGGGATACTTGATAATCCCAAAATGGTGGGTAGGCTCCTGATAATAAGGCTCCCTCCACCACCATGCAGATATATTGTTACCTGTTTGGTTGGGCAACAGTGTATCTTGATTGACAAAGGTACCACAATATAATCAATGAAAAGGACTCAGAGGTACTCTCCACTATTCCTCTGTTGTGAGCTTGATTAAGCTACATTAGTAGGTATAATGTTACTTGGTTTAATCTATAGATTACTTAATGATCCCAAAATAGTGGATAGGTTCCCAATGATAGGCACCCCCCACCACCCAACAGATGAATGTTACCTGTTTGGTTAGGCAACAGTGTGTCTTGATTGAAAAGAGTTCCAAAATATAATCAGTGGAAAGTACTTAGATGGTCAAACACAGAGGCACTCCCTTAAATATTCCTCTGTTTGGAGCTTAAATAGGCTACATTAGTAAGTATAATTATTGCTAGAGTAATAATATAACACAGAATATTGTGTCAGGGCACTGTGCTGCCCACGAATGTAGTCTCCGAAGCACTCCAACTTCCACTGCCCATGCCTCTCCGATGAGCCAACGTCACTTGGAAGTGACGTCAGATGTACCCAATGAACGTTTCGCCTGCTTGGCTTCATCGGGGGTGGTTCCTTAGTGATAGCCTACATTCTTTATACTGGATCGTCGTCATGGATACCAAGTGTAGCTTGTGGTTCTTTGGTTCTCATAGACATCTGATCTCGGCTCGTTTCATTGCCATGGAAACATTCATAACTATTACCTTATTGGTTCTCCAACATCACTTGATCGCATCGTCTGTTATGGGAACCTAGCAGTGACTGTAGCTTGTATTGTCTCAGAGTAGAGCCCTAACTCCTTACGCAAGAAACATTAAATAGACTTCAATCTGATGTGGCATGAATACAAAGTAGGGATTATGCTGATCGAAATCCTTGATGATTCTTGTTTACAGATTGACCAATTACGGACAGCGCATGAAGATTGGGTAGTTAAATATTACACCAACCCAGGGTAATGTCTCAGTATAGTGTGCACTGTCATGTGATATTTATGGGCTAATTAAATATAGTATAATATCCTCAAGAGATGTTATTAGGACTATAAATCTAGTTATATTCTCTACCTCTCATATGTTACATATAAAGGTGAATCCCACAATGACTCAATGACAATGCATCTCTCCAGAGGTTTGTACTTATATCATTATATCAACTTCGTCCCAAATTATGGGAATTTCTGATTTTTAACTGCTGATATCTCTAGCTTAATCATATAAAATCTTTGGTAACCCCATGGCTAGTCCATATTGGACCCCCCATACCAGGGTTCCCCACACGTTGAGGTGAGTATAACGTTCAATCTTTAATATCATCCGTTGTACTTAAAATGTTTGTTTTTTTATGCTGTATTGTATATTATATTATTGTATTATATTCACCAAGAAAGCCAAGCATTTTAAATTTAAAGGTTACAAATACTCTATATTCACTAACAAAAATATTAATGATACATTTTGATAAAATCACTATATTTATGTTTTTCACCAGAGAATGGAACAATCTTTTGGAAGTTGAGTTAATACTTTGTATTCATTTTGTATGGCAACTGTGTAATCCAATACATATAACCATGTTGATCATGTAAAAGAAATGGGGATGATCCCCTGGTGGTGCTACAAATATACCAGGCAGTCAATAAAGAAATATGCACTAAGTAAAAACCAAATAATGAATAAATGAACGGTATAGGTGTCCCAATTGGAATGCCGATGTTATGTGCGGGCCTGAATACCCCCACCTCACCTGTTTGGAGCCGTCGGAAGCGATGTCCCCACGCCGATGGAACACAACCCCCCGGGGAGGAGAAGATAGCTGGTGTACACCTCCTCGGCTGAACTTGTGGCAAACCCGGTGAAGAGACTAACAGGTGTAAAGCAGCCCTGCAGGCAGAGTCTCTGACCGTCTAACCGGGTGCCTGCTGGAAATCCCTTGGTGAACCGGTCCGTCGCTGCAGGGGGGTAAGTGGCGGCTAATGGTGGGGAGGACGACACACTCAAACCTCCAAGCTGGGTCCGTCGATGCTGTGATGTCCCGGAGCAGGTGAGGAAAGGGGTTATCGGCTGCACACTGGCTATGTCCAGGACATTGCGCAGCTCGTGAAGGAAATCCTCTCGGATGGAACAGCTGCTCCGTGTGTAAAGTGCCGGTGCGTGCTGCAATGCTAGGGAGAGGTCAAAAAATGATAATGGAAGAGCAGAGCACTGCCAAAGGAAAATGAAAAGGGCCTGATGCAAAAAAAAAAAAAAAGAGTTTATTAATTAGGCATAATAGCCAAAAAAGGACAAACACACTAAATATAAAAACTCTGACGCGTTTCCCGCCGTGGAGGCGCTTTATCAAAGAGTACTATTGCTCCCTGGGAGTCGGATTATATAATGGTCAGAGGCTAATGCACGCCCACAATGAGATCAAAGTTAAATGGTATAAGCTGAAGGGTATCAGTAATCAACTGAATCCTCCGCCCAACAAGATCTACCCCTAAAGGAGCGTCCAGAGCCTCTGAACATCACAGAAGTCCAATGGAGCTTTAACAATAAACAGCAATTTAACATGTTAACCAATCAAGAATGGAAGACTAATATCCCAAAAAAAGCCAATAATATATAACACTTAAACAAGGAAAAAATATGTCTAAGAACAAAAAAACCTATATCCAAGTTTATACACTAGTATAACATATGTATAAGTAAAAAGTTAATGATGTTAACCCTTAGTATTTAAATATAATCTAGTGTGAATGTGATATAATATGTGATGAAAGTAATTAAAGATGAGTGAATATGAATGTGCAAATAACCAATGCATATATAATAAAAATAATATTAGTCTAACCAATAAATGTGTAAAATAAATACAATAAAAACAAGAAAAAAATGTATAATAAAAAACCCCAATTAAAATGTAATATAATATAATATATGATAGTCACCAATGTATATAATGAAATGATAAATTAAATGTCATAAGATGATATCAGTGTTTAGATATAAGAAAAATAATAATCTAAAATATGAATATAGTAGATATATAATAAATGTATATATATTAAATATATGTATTGTATTTAAACAGATGTTTAAATCAAAAATTACCTAAACATAAATGAGGATCATAATATAGAGACAATTCATAAGTGTACTTTGCAAATACAAAAAATGAAACAATATGGCTACAATTAGTCATATAAACAGAATATCAAATATAATAATAAATTCAACATAAACATAATATTAGAAACAGATCTTCAAGAAGGTATATAGAATAGAAAATGAATATCTAAATACATAAATAAACCATTTAGGAAAGTTTAGACAAAAATAATGAAAAATGGAAATTGTTATATAAGTATATTGTTTATAAAAAATGCTTCAATTCCCAGTCAATATTTATGCCAGAGGGTTGCATTGTATCTAAGCTGTACATCCAGAACATTTCCCTCCTATTCAACATGCCTAATCTATCACCACCCCGAATTGGGGCATGTATATGATCAATACCTGAGAATGTGAAGTTTTTTATGGTCCCTTTTGGGCAAATGGAAAAATGTCTCGAGACCGGGTGAGATTGGTCTTTTTTGATAATTGCACGGACATGTTCCATAATTCTGATTTTAAGGGGTCGTTTAGTACGACCCACGTAGCCCTTCTCACACCCACATCTTAGAAGATATACAGTGTAACTAGAGTTACAATTGATGAAGGTGTGTATGGTATGTTCTCTTTTGGGGTTTATGCCCATAACTTTTTTTCTTTTTTTCGCAAACTTGCATACACCACAGTGTCCACATGAGAAAAACCCTTTGGGTATATTTGGTATCTTATTTTTGTTCATCCTAGAATCAAACAAGCTAGGGGAAAGGAATGTACCCAACGATTTGGCCTTTCTAAATACAAGTTTTGGTTTGTTAACAAGAACTGAAGTCAAATCCCTGTCTAGTTTCAAGGTGTCCCAATGTTTATGGATAATGGATCGTATATGGTTTGCCTGCCTGCTCTGTTGCGTAATAAACAATGGTGTCGTTGCCTCATCATGTTTTGGTCTCTTTTTGGAGGGAAGTAGAAGTTCTCTTCTGTCTAATGTTTTAACAATTGCATGAGCTTCAATAATGTCATCTCTATTATAACCTCTAGATAAGAATCTTGTAATAAGGTCTTTAGATTGTACATCGAATGATTCCTCAGTGGAACACAACCTTTTTAGTCGTGTAAATTGTCCTTTGAGAATACCCTTTTTAAGGGACTTTGAATGGTTACTGTCTGCTCTTAGGTAGGAATTACGCGCATTTGGTTTCCTGTAAATATCACTTTGGATGCTACCCCGCATATCGACATACAGCATTAAATCCAAGTAATAAATGTGATTGATGTTCTCCTGATATGTAAAATGTAAATTGTGATCATTGATATTAAGTGAGTGAATGAATGTTTCTAAAGATGTGAAATCACCATCCCAAATAAACAGAAGATCATCTATGTATCGTTTATAAAATTTGATCTGGTGCCGAAAATAATTTTTATCACTAAAAATAAATTCAGACTCCCACAACCCCATAAAAAGATTAGCATATGAGGGTGCGAAAGAAGTGCCCATAGCAGTGCCCCGAATTTGTAAATAAAATTGTGAGTCAAAAGAAAAATAATTGTGAGTGAGTAAAAAAGTGATGGAATCTAATAGAAAAGTGCATAGTGCTGGTGATAAGTGAGAAGATCTTAGAAAATGCTGTATGGCGAAAATGCCCTGATCATGTTTGATGATGTTATAAAGAGAGGTAACGTCCATAGTCACCCATCTATAACTCTCTCGCCATTGTACTCTATTAAGATCAAAAATTAACTGACTAGAGTCTTTCAAAAAAGATGGAAGTGACTGTACAATAGGTTGCAAATATGCATCTATGAATCGTGAGAGCCCATCTCCCAAAGATCCAATGCTCGCCACAATGGGACGTCCCGGAGGATTTGTGAGCGATTTATGGATCTTTGGGAGATGGTGAAAGATGGGGACTATGGGGTTAGGGGAGCACAGAAATTCAAATTCTTTTTTACTTAGTACATAGAGTTCTCTACCCAAGAGCAGCAAATCATTTAGTGCATGAGAGAAATTGGTGGTAGGGTCCGACAATAATTTACAATATGCTTGATTGTCCGATAACTGTTTTAAGGCTTCCTGCCTGTAATTCTCAGCTGATTGTACAACAATCGCACCACCCTTGTCAGCATTTTTAATCACAATGCTTTTATCCTCTTTTAGGATTTCTAATTCTTGTAATTCAAGGGTGGTGAGATTGCTGCCACAAAATGGAGCATGTTTACAGTTCTCTGCTAGAATCCTCAGATCCTTTTCCACCAATCTCTCGAAAGTGGTTATAAAGGCACTTTTGGAACCATAGGGACAAAAAGTAGATTTCTTCCTAAATGTGGTATGTTCAAAGCTAAGGAAATTAGAAAGAGACACATCATCATCATTATTCTCCATTTCTTGTTCCATACGCAAATCTTCTAAATCAGAGATCATACAATAATCTTTAAATGTAAAATCGGAGCAAGCTTGTTCTGTTGTGTCATCTCCCCTGAGGAGAGGAGGTGACTCCACTGAACTGCATATAATGGGTACAGTATTCTTAGAACTATTACAGAAGATTTTTTTCAATGACAGCTTACGAGTGAATCGCTGTAAGTCAATATATGTATCAAACAGGTCAAAGTCACTTTGAGGTGCAAAATTCAGTCCTCGATTGAGTAGGGACAATTGTCCTGGTGTCAATGTCTTATGTGAGATATTAATAACATTACAATCTTCAGGGGTTAGGTATATTTTTTCCTCTTGGCTGCCCCTCTTGTTCCCCCTCTTCCTCTTTGACCTCCTTGTCCTTGGTAGTTTTTTGACTCCTGTGGTCTGGTAGATTGAGAAAGATAACCTGATGTACTAGGTATGGCGTCATCTCGTGCTGTATGGCCTGAGGGGCTTTTTCCTCTCCATGTGTCTGATGTGATATCAAAGGACACTGATGGGTATTTATTCTCATTTTCTGAGGTATCAGATTCATAGCTAGAGGTGTCAGTATATTTAGACTTTAGTATGGATTTCTTCGGTGTACTGGATGTTTTATCCTTATGTGCATGCGAATATGAGGGGGTTCTGGATCTACCTCTGTTTGAGTTAGGATTCCCAGGTCTTTCCCAGGTATAAACCTGGTTTCTCTCGTAGTCCAAGCGATCTCGTTCGAATTTGGATTGCTTTTTTTCCATGATTGTGTCCTCAATGGCCTCTATATTTGATAACAATATTTTATCATTATTGGAAAAATGTTCCATGTGTTCATAGGATTTTAGCTTGGTCTGTAGAGATTTAATTTCAATACCCAATGATGCTCTTTCCGTCAGCTTATGATCAATGATCAATCCCATGAGTTTGAATGAACAATCATTTAATGTTGATTTCCATTTTTCCTCAAATTCTTTACTACCAAAACCAAAAGTAGGTGCCTTTTTAATTCTCAGCCCTCTGGGGATTCTTTTGGTTTTGGTGTAATATTCTATTGTGGTTATGTCCCACCAAAGCCGGATGCTATCGGTTAATAATTTTTCTAACTTGAGGAAATGTGCTGTTAAATCAGAATTTTCCTCACATACAAACTCAATGGAATTGTCAAAGACATGTTCAGCTCGCTTAATTCTTCTAGTATTGTCGCTGCAGGTCTGAACAAAAAGATTACTTTGTATATCCTCATTTTCAGACTGTTCAATGTCCTCCATGATAGATTTGCAAAAATAGACTTGGAATAAAAGCTAAAAAAAGGGGGGAGGGGGTTGTAGTGTGTGTATGAA
This sequence comes from Ascaphus truei, assembly GCF_040206685.1. Classification (NCBI taxonomy): domain Eukaryota; kingdom Metazoa; phylum Chordata; class Amphibia; order Anura; family Ascaphidae; genus Ascaphus; species Ascaphus truei. The sequence goes on along the minus strand of NC_134485.1, from coordinate 117,799,668 downwards.
AACTTTAATGGGAAAAATAAAATATCCAAAAATATATCAAAAAACGCTTTGCATCATCAGCCCTTTGGGAATAATAGATAATCTACCTTACTGATATGAGCTACCAACCAATGTGACAGTCCAGTCGGCATTCCAATTGGGACACCTATACCGTTCATTTATTCATTATTTGGTTTTTACTTAGTGCATATTTCTTTATTGACTGCCTGGTATATTTGTAGCACCACCAGGGGATCATCCCCATTTCTTTCACTTGGACTGTCACATTGGTTGGTAGCTCATATCAGTAAGGTAGATTATCTATTATTCCCAAAGGGCTGATGATGCAAAGCGTTTTTTGATATATTTTTGGATATTTTATTTTTCCCATTAAAGTTTTCATACACACACTACAACCCCCTCCCCCCTTTTTTTAGCTTTTATTCCAAGTCTATTTTTGCAAATCTATCATGGAGGACATTGAACAGTCTGAAAATGAGGATATACAAAGTAATCTTTTTGTTCAGACCTGCAGCGACAATACTAGAAGAATTAAGCGAGCTGAACATGTCTTTGACAATTCCATTGAGTTTGTATGTGAGGAAAATTCTGATTTAACAGCACATTTCCTCAAGTTAGAAAAATTATTAACCGATAGCATCCGGCTTTGGTGGGACATAACCACAATAGAAAATTACACCAAAACCAAAAGAATCCCCAGAGGGCTGAGAATTAAAAAGGCACCTACTTTTGGTTTTGGTAGTAAAGAATTTGAGGAAAAATGGAAATCAACATTAAATGATTGTTCATTCAAACTCATGGGATTGATCATTGATCATAAGCTGATGGAAAGAGCATCATTGGGTATTGAAATTAAATCTCTACAGACCAAGCTAAAATCCTATGAACACATGGAACATTTTTCCAATAATGATAAAATATTGTTATCAAATATAGAGGCCATTGAGGACACAATCATGGAAAAAAAGCAATCCAAATTCGAACGAGATCGCTTGGACTACGAGAGAAACCAGGTTTATACCTGGGAAAGACCTGGGAATCCTAACTCAAACAGAGGTAGATCCAGAACCCCCTCATATTCGCATGCACATAAGGATAAAACATCCAGTACACCGAAGAAATCCATACTAAAGTCTAAATATACTGACACCTCTAGCTATGAATCTGATACCTCAGAAAATGAGAATAAATACCCATCAGTGTCCTTTGATATCACATCAGACACATGGAGAGGAAAAAGCCCCTCAGGCCATACAGCACGAGATGACGCCATACCTAGTACATCAGGTTATCTTTCTCAATCTACCAGACCACAGGAGTCAAAAAACTACCAAGGACAAGGAGGTCAAAGAGGAAGAGGGGGAACAAGAGGGGCAGCCAAGAGGAAAAAATATACCTAACCCCTGAAGATTGTAATGTTATTAATATCTCACATAAGACATTGACACCAGGACAATTGTCCCTACTCAATCGAGGACTGAATTTTGCACCTCAAAGTGACTTTGACCTGTTTGATACATATATTGACTTACAGCGATTCACTCGTAAGCTGTCATTGAAAAAATTCTTCTGTAATAGTTCTAAGAATACTGTACCCATTATATGCAGTTCAGTGGAGTCACCTCCTCTCCTCAGGGGAGATGACACAACAGAACAAGCTTGCTCCGATTTTACATTTAAAGATTATTGTATGATCTCTGATTTAGAAGATTTGCGTATGGAACAAGAAATGGAGAATAATGATGATGATGTGTCTCTTTCTAATTTCCTTAGCTTTGAACATACCACATTTAGGAAGAAATCTACTTTTTGTCCCTATGGTTCCAAAAGTGCCTTTATAACCACTTTCGAGAGATTGGTGGAAAAGGATCTGAGGATTCTAGCAGAGAACTGTAAACATGCTCCATTTTGTGGCAGCAATCTCACCACCCTTGAATTACAAGAATTAGAAATCCTAAAAGAGGATAAAAGCATTGTGATTAAAAATGCTGACAAGGGTGGTGCGATTGTTGTACAATCAGCTGAGAATTACAGGCAGGAAGCCTTAAAACAGTTATCGGACAATCAAGCATATTGTAAATTATTGTCGGACCCTACCACCAATTTCTCTCATGCACTAAATGATTTGCTGCTCTTGGGTAGAGAACTCTATGTACTAAGTAAAAAAGAATTTGAATTTCTGTGCTCCCCTAACCCCATAGTCCCCATCTTTCACCATCTCCCAAAGATCCATAAATCGCTCACAAATCCTCCGGGACGTCCCATTGTGGCGAGCATTGGATCTTTGGGAGATGGGCTCTCACGATTCATAGATGCATATTTGCAACCTATTGTACAGTCACTTCCATCTTTTTTGAAAGACTCTAGTCAGTTAATTTTTGATCTTAATAGAGTACAATGGCGAGAGAGTTATAGATGGGTGACTATGGACGTTACCTCTCTTTATAACATCATCAAACATGATCAGGGCATTTTCGCCATACAGCATTTTCTAAGATCTTCTCACTTATCACCAGCACTATGCACTTTTCTATTAGATTCCATCACTTTTTTACTCACTCACAATTATTTTTCTTTTGACTCACAATTTTATTTACAAATTCGGGGCACTGCTATGGGCACTTCTTTCGCACCCTCATATGCTAATCTTTTTATGGGGTTGTGGGAGTCTGAATTTATTTTTAGTGATAAAAATTATTTTCGGCACCAGATCAAATTTTATAAACGATACATAGATGATCTTCTGTTTATTTGGGATGGTGATTTCACATCTTTAGAAACATTCATTCACTCACTTAATATCAATGATCACAATTTACATTTTACATATCAGGAGAACATCAATCACATTTATTACTTGGATTTAATGCTGTATGTCGATATGCGGGGTAGCATCCAAAGTGATATTTACAGGAAACCAAATGCGCGTAATTCCTACCTAAGAGCAGACAGTAACCATTCAAAGTCCCTTAAAAAGGGTATTCTCAAAGGACAATTTACACGACTAAAAAGGTTGTGTTCCACTGAGGAATCATTCGATGTACAATCTAAAGACCTTATTACAAGATTCTTATCTAGAGGTTATAATAGAGATGACATTATTGAAGCTCATGCAATTGTTAAAACATTAGACAGAAGAGAACTTCTACTTCCCTCCAAAAAGAGACCAAAACATGATGAGGCAACGACACCATTGTTTATTACGCAACAGAGCAGGCAGGCAAACCATATACGATCCATTATCCATAAACATTGGGACACCTTGAAACTAGACAGGGATTTGACTTCAGTTCTTGTTAACAAACCAAAACTTGTATTTAGAAAGGCCAAATCGTTGGGTACATTCCTTTCCCCTAGCTTGTTTGATTCTAGGATGAACAAAAATAAGATACCAAATATACCCAAAGGGTTTTTCTCATGTGGACACTGTGGTGTATGCAAGTTTGCGAAAAAAAGAAAAAAAGTTATGGGCATAAACCCCAAAAGAGAACATACCATACACACCTTCATCAATTGTAACTCTAGTTACACTGTATATCTTCTAAGATGTGGGTGTGAGAAGGGCTACGTGGGTCGTACTAAACGACCCCTTAAAATCAGAATTATGGAACATGTCCGTGCAATTATCAAAAAAGACCAATCTCACCCGGTCTCGAGACATTTTTCCATTTGCCCAAAAGGGACCATAAAAAACTTCACATTCTCAGGTATTGATCATATACATGCCCCAATTCGGGGTGGTGATAGATTAGGCATGTTGAATAGGAGGGAAATGTTCTGGATGTACAGCTTAGATACAATGCAACCCTCTGGCATAAATATTGACTGGGAATTGAAGCATTTTTTATAAACAATATACTTATATAACAATTTCCATTTTTCATTATTTTTGTCTAAACTTTCCTAAATGGTTTATTTATGTATTTAGATATTCATTTTCTATTCTATATACCTTCTTGAAGATCTGTTTCTAATATTATGTTTATGTTGAATTTATTATTATATTTGATATTCTGTTTATATGACTAATTGTAGCCATATTGTTTCATTTTTTGTATTTGCAAAGTACACTTATGAATTGTCTCTATATTATGATCCTCATTTATGTTTAGGTAATTTTTGATTTAAACATCTGTTTAAATACAATACATATATTTAATATATATACATTTATTATATATCTACTATATTCATATTTTAGATTATTATTTTTCTTATATCTAAACACTGATATCATCTTATGACATTTAATTTATCATTTCATTATATACATTGGTGACTATCATATATTATATTATATTACATTTTAATTGGGGTTTTTTATTATACATTTTTTTCTTGTTTTTATTGTATTTATTTTACACATTTATTGGTTTGACTAATATTATTTTTATTATATATGCATTGGTTATTTGCACATTCATATTCACTCATCTTTAATTACTTTCATCACATATTATATCACATTCACACTAGATTATATTTAAATACTAAGGGTTAACATCATTAACTTTTTACTTATACATATGTTATACTAGTGTATAAACTTGGATATAGGTTTTTTTGTTCTTAGACATATTTTTTCCTTGTTTAAGTGTTATATATTATTGGCTTTTTTTGGGATATTAGTCTTCCATTCTTGATTGGTTAACATGTTAAATTGCTGTTTATTGTTAAAGCTCCATTGGACTTCTGTGATGTTCAGAGGCTCTGGACGCTCCTTTAGGGGTAGATCTTGTTGGGCGGAGGATTCAGTTGATTACTGATACCCTTCAGCTTATACCATTTAACTTTGATCTCATTGTGGGCGTGCATTAGCCTCTGACCATTATATAATCCGACTCCCAGGGAGCAATAGTACTCTTTGATAAAGCGCCTCCACGGCGGGAAACGCGTCAGAGTTTTTATATTTAGTGTGTTTGTCCTTTTTTGGCTATTATGCCTAATTAATAAACTCTTTTTTTTTTTTTTGCATCAGGCCCTTTTCATTTTCCTTTAGCAGTGCTCTGCTCTTCCATTATCATGTTGATCATGAATTCAACAGTACAATACACTGATATAGTTAAATAATATAAGCTCCGGACATAAAAATAAACACTGGAAAAGGAATGCAAGTCTTCAAAAGCCATGCGTGCAATTTAATTGGTATTGTGAGACATATACAGCAGTAGGGGAATGACTGCTAACACTAACAGGAAAGGCTACACATAAAAGTACAGGGTAATGTTTAAACAAACAGACCGTGTACATGAAAAGCACAGGAACAGAGTGTTAGCTTAATTCATTTTTCACAGTTACTAAAGCAAGGTCACCAGCTGCTCGCTCATAAATATATACAAACCTTTCAACTTTCTGAAGTGTGAGAGCTTCTACATTTCAACAATACCCTAAAAAATACAAATACCTACATAAATCCTTGGGAAAAAGAACTTGAGCGAAAGATGCAAACAATATATTTGTAAGTACCAGTGTATAATTATGAAGTTGACTGGTATTTACAAATATAAAAGAATATGAATATACTAGTATGATCACATGATCACATGTATAGGGCAACACAGCATAATTATACATTCCACCTATAATTACATATAATGACCAAAAACGAATGTTAAATTAACAAAATATAATAGATGTTTACCAGGCCTGGCAATTAGGTCCAAAATTGCATCATTCTGTAAATACTCAAACAAAAATAGAATTGAAAGGTGCAGTCTCACTTAGGACCAAAGTGAACTAAAGGCAGTGCAAGGTTAAATACATCAAATTGTGATGGTGCTGCTTATTTAAGAAAAAAAAAATGTCCCTTTGTTTTCACTTGAAATGTGGTATTTATAAGGGCGGAGGGTGATTTTGTTAACCTTATTTGTTTCACCTCTATGATAATGATGATCTGATTTATTTTTACCCCTAGCATGTTACACAGGGGATGGGAAAATGGAGAGATAAGGCAGAGATACAGTAAGAGCATTCAAATTAAACTGCAAGCATCAGGTTATAATATTGATGTGACGGGAGGGGGTAACCAGGCCCTTTAATAAAGGTCAAGCCCGTTTTGTTTACCCCCGTTCAGTATATAAGGATCCAAGAGAGTTAGCTCTTGGACCCAGTAACATTGTATCACTGTATTATACAGTATGTATTAAAAGCAATTTTTGTGTTTTTCCCTTTCCGGGCATGCAATTAAACAGCGATTGCTAGGGTATGAGTTTCAAGGGGAGGTTTGGGCGGAGGAACCGTTGACTGAATGTGCCTGGGAGGTTTGGATCCGGAGTTGTCGTTTCCGAGGGGTATATAAGGTTGAGGGGGGACTCTGAGAGTCCACACTGAGTCCAAGGGAAAGTGTGGGGAATAAGGCAGATAGAAATAAAACGACAACATTTTTCATTTTCTATCCCCTGTACCCATAAACTCAGAAGTGTATTAAAATATACTTTAATATAATGTAATGTGCTTTTACATTCGGAACCGATGGCCAAACAAGCTGCCCGAGCTAACCCATAGGCGCCGGTAAGTCTGCTGGACATCGGAGTTCAAAGCAACCAGAGGATGCCCAGAGGTGTGAATAGCATTTAGTCAGCGGGGGAAAAGGTGGAGTACCAAGTCCAGAGATCAATGGCAGTCCTCCAGGATGCCACTTGTTCTGCCAGACCTGGTGGAGCTTGCCCAGTGGGTGGCATTGAGATAGCCAGGGAGAGAGGTGGCAGGCTTGTGCATGTCTCTTGGCTATTTTGGATTTCCCGCTGACCCGGCTTTTCGAGCCGGCTTGACTCTGATTGGCTACTTGGGAAAGTTCCCACGCGTCAATTGGCTGTTCAGTTTTGTGAATGAAACTGAAAATACTATAAGTATCGATGAGCCAATCAGATTATGAGTTCCCTGTAGTAAGAGAGCGGGTGCGCTTTTCAAAGTTGCTTCTGTGTGAATAGCAGAGCAACCGGCTTCGATTATGAGCCTGAAAAGCTTGCCCGCCAGAGTCTAAGTCCCGGCTTTTGCATCCAAGTTCTCAGAAACGAACGTAGCTAATGTGGCTGGGATTTTATGCCAATTTGAGTTACAGGAGATTTGGACTAACTCACAGTCAGGAGGACCAAGTTCTCAGAAGAGAATGTAGTGGTGGAATTTGGAATTTTATGTCGATTTGGGTTCCAGGAGATTCCGGGCTTAGTCCCAGTCAGGGTAAAACTCTCCCATAGAGTTCCCTGCACCTAGGAAAGTCTAGTTTTCGACCCCAGTCCCAAAGTAAGTGTGTCTATTTGTCATTTGATCATCATTCCAAATAAAAAATATATTGTCCACATACCTGGTCCAGAGCACTCTCCTAAAAAAGACGTAACCTACTGGAAACTTCTCCTCCTACGCGTTTCGCCAATGGAAATGGCTTCGTCAGGGATACTGGGGGTGGATACCCAAGGTGATTTATACCCTTGGGTAGTTTTATGGTGAATTAGATCTTTCTTTAACCTGTTACCAATATTAAATCCCGTCAGAGAAAGTAACATGAAAACGGGAAATAGGATGGAGGTGTAACCAGAGCTTCCATCAGCGCACCCGTTCTTTCTCCTCTTTTTTCCTTCGCTTAAATCTATTTACTAGCTGCACCTTCTATTTTAGAGCACTTCCTCCTATCAATTTAGCTATTTGGTTAACCCATTAACCATTTATGACATTGTCACATATCACAATTTATTTTTGAGTCACATTTCTACACCTTACACTTCACCTCAATGAGACATACTGTGGGGTTGTCACTATGTTGTCCCTAAGTTTCAACCTGAACTTCCAGATGTGGAAGAAGCCATACTCGGTCGTCTTCTCCAATAGACCTGAAGATATAAATTCTGCATTTAGTAAATGTCTATGCACCATGCACAGGCCCCTTGAGTGTACAATTATTGTATCAAGAAAACACTTACGTCCAAAGCATTGATACAAATGAGTGTATACTGCTTGCTGGAGACATTAATTGTACTCTAAATACCATGGATAGAGTGGGAAAGGAACCATACCCAGCCTCTTCCAGGGTACTAATAGAGATGGTTAGGCTTTTATCTCTTGTTGACATTTGGAGAGATCAACGTCCAAGGGATGCCTCAACTTTCACCTTCACCAAAGTGAGAGAATGCAGAATATCACAGGCCCGGATTGATAGATTGTACATCTCCAGCCACTTTGCATCCCGTGTTGTTAGCTATTATCAAACCTGTTTCCATTTCTGATCATCATCTGATTAGCCCCTTCCTTGGCAGTCGTACCCTCCACGGCAGTCGTCACCCTCCCCGATAGTCGTCACCCTCCCCGGCAGTCATCACCGTCTCCAGCAGTCGTCACCCTCTCCGACAGTCGTCACCCTCCTCTCCGGTAGTCGTCACACTCCTCCCCGGCAGTCATCACCCTCCCCGGCAGTCAGCCCCCTTGCCGGCAGTCAGCCCCCTCTCCGGCAGTCAGCCCCCACCTCGGCAGCCACCCTCCCCGGCATTCAGCCCCCTTGCCTGGCCTTCACCCTCGCCGGCATCAGCTCCCTCGGCATCAGCCTTGGCAGTCGTCACCCTCCCCGGCAGTAAACCTCCCCAGCAGTCAGCCCCCTCCCTGGCAGTCAGACCCCTCCCTGGTCATCACCCTCCTCCTGGCAGTCTTCAACCTCGTCCCCAGCAGTCATCACCCTCCTCCCCAGCAGTCGTCACCCTCCTCCCCGGCAATCGTCACCCTCCTCCCGGCAGTTGTCACCCTCCTCCCTGGCAGTCGTCACCCTCTCTGGCAGTCGTCATCTGCCCCGGCAGTCATCACCCGCCCCAGCAGTTGTCACCCTCCCTGGCAGTCATCCCCATCCCCGGCAGTCATCATCCTCCCCGGCAGTCATCACCCTCCCATACAGTCAGCCCCCCTTGCCGGCAGTCAGCCCCCTTGCCGGCAGTCAGCCCCCTCGCTGGCAGTCAGCCCCATCCCAGGCAGTCACCCTCCCTGGCAGTCAGCCCCCTTCTTGGCCGTCACCCTCCCTGCATTCAGCCCACTCCTTGGCAGTCACCCTCCCCGCAAGTCATCACCCTCCCCGGCAGTCAGCCCCCTCGCTGGCAGTCAGCCCCCTCCCTGGCAGTCAGTCCCTCCTCGGCAGTCACCCTCCCTGGCAGTCAGCCCCCTGCTTGGCCGTCCCCCCCTAGCATTCAGCCCCCTCCTTGGCAGTCACCCTCCCCAGCAGTCAGCCCCCTCCCCAGCAGTCACCCTCCCTGGCAGTCAGCCCCCTCCTCAGCAGTCGTCACCCTCCCCGACAGTAACCCTCCCCAGCAGTCAGCCACCTTCCTGGCAGTCAGCCCCCTCCTCGGCAGTCAGCCCCATTCTCGGCAGTCACCCTACCCGGCAGTTGCCCTCCCCGGCAGTCGCCCTCCTCGGCAGTCAGCCCCCTCCTCTGCAAGCCCCCTCCTTGGCAGTCATCCCCAGGGCCACCAACAGAAATCATGGGGCCCAGGACAAATGAAAGGAGCAGCCCCCCCCCTGAACCCATAGCGCACCTACCGCGAAAAAATATTTTTTAAGCACGCAACTTTTACTTAACTGTTTTCTTATTGTGATACAGAAAAAAACATTACAATGCAACCTGTTTATTTTTATATTTTCAACAAAAGACACGTGACTGCCTGTCTGGGTGGGTGAGTGAGTGAGTGACTGGGTGGGTGGGTGAGTGAGTGACTGGGAGAGTGAGTGACTGGGTGAGTAAGTGGCTGGGTGGGTGGGTAAGTGAGTGACTGGGTGAGTGTGAGTGACTGGGTGGGTGAGTGACTGGGTGGGTGAGTGACTGGGTGGGTGAGTGAGTACCTGAGTGGGTGAGTGACTGGGTGAGTGAGTGACTTGGTGGGTGGGTGAGTGAGTGACTGGGTGGGTGAGTGACTGGGTGGGTGAGTGAGTACCTGAGTGGGTGAGTGACTGGGTGAGTGAGTGACTTGGTGGGTGGGTGAGTGAGTGACTGGGTGGGTGAGTGACTGGGTGGGTGAGTGAGTGACTGGGTGGGTGAGTGACTGGGTGAGTGACTGGGTGGTTGAGTGAGTGACTGGGTGAGTGAGTGGGTGGGTGAGTGTCTGTGAGAGTGAGTGACTGGGTTGGTGAGTGAGTGAGTGAGTGAGTGATTGGATGAGTGAGTGACTGGGTGGGTGAGTGAGTGACTGGGTGGGTGAGACTGGGTGGGTGAGACTGGGTGGGTGAGTGAGTGACTGGGTGAGTGAGTGACTGGGTGAGTGAGTGAATGGTGGGTGAGTGACAGTGGGTGGTGGGTGACAGTGACAGTGGGTGGTGGGTGACAGTGACAGTGGGTGGTGGGTGACAGTGACAGTGGGTGGTGGGTGACAGTGACAGTGACAGTTACTGGGTGGTGGGTAACAGTGACAGTGACTGGGTGACAGTCTAGACAGTGACATCTGATAGGAGAGCTATGCAGGCTGCTGGGGCCCTTTAAACGGCTTCATCAATCCCTACGTATTTCACACTGTCATGCTTTGTCATGGGTAGCGATTAATTCCTCTGTATGTTCCTGGGTATGCTGCAGGCTATCATCCTCTCACATGGAGCACCGGTAATTGCAACACTTTTTTGCTCTTTTTCAATGTAGGTGTGCAGCATGTACCTTTGCTTTCTTTGTCATGGGTAGCACCATAGTGTGAAATGCGTAGGGACTGATTGAGTCGTTTGTGACAACATTTCCTGATTTTGGGGTCAACCTCCTTTAAATATACCACAGAGACAATGCATTTTAACTTATACCTTTTAGATACATGATATACACATACAGCCACATGCATATATATTTCTCTATATACATAATCCAATCCTAAAATGATACATAATACATCAATAACATATCTACATACTTGGTGTAATACAATGGTTCCAAATATATACATACAATCATAGGGCAGATCGGTGGCTTTGGGGCACAATACAGGTCATACATGGGCTATGGATGAGTGGTAGTGCACTGATCTATACTGGGGTAATGGGAAGATGGCATGACACTGATCTCTATATCAAATGGGCTCACCACCAATAATGGGCAGGGTCAGGTTTTGTGCACATTCCCCTTGGGCACTTCCACAAAATGAACCTTCTTAGAGCCCACATTGTCCACATATTCAACCCGATTGTTATAGATATTGGGCCCAATGTGTCAAATTCACACTAAATGGGCCACGCAGTCCTCTCTGGTGGCAATAGTGGCATGGCCATGATGGGAAATATAGCCTTTCACAGCACTTTCAATCCACTGGCCCCAAAACATGTCAACAATATTTATAACCTCTTCTTGAATATATGGATATTCCAATCTCCACATGTCCTCGACTCTGTCCTGTACACTCTTGTCATCTTGACTTAGTCAGGTCAAATTCTGACGGTGGGGTTTTCCTGGTAGAACCCATACCAAGGGTTCCTCTATTGGGGTCTCTCTCAGAGCCATTTCCTATCTCATTTCATCTATAGAATTAAGGTGAATCCGGTAGGCCTCTTCCACCTCCTGAGGAGTTAATGAACCCTCCCACCAATGCACCACCTTATCCCTTCTGAAAGCGGACATCCTGGTCAGTTCAACTTGGGTAGGAGGCTTCCCCCCATATCATTCTTTCCTCTAAAAATGGACAGAACATTCTGGGGTTCTTTCTCTTGTCCTCCCTTATGTGAACATCCAGGTAGATTTACACCTCTCCAATATTTTCATTGGGGCATTGCTTGTCTGTGATACAGGGAATGGATCTCCATATCAGCTCCTGGCAAACAAGATGAGCTGTCCATCTCACTGGAACTCCCGCTGCCCAACATATCAGAATTATCATTAAGGACCTTCCTGAGATCCCTAGTGTTCATTTCTATTCCTGTGTCTGATGGGGAGGGAAGAAATGCGAATGAGCCCACACAGTTTACCCATTAAGTGACATAGTAGTCCCAACCTGGGGTTACATATGTTTGAACATGTGTATTGGAGACATTAACCCTAAATTATGTAATCTCCCTACCCAAGCTTTATAGTAATGGAAGCAGGCAAAGCTTTGCCAAATCATTTTTATTTGCACACAGCAGCCTCTCTTTGAGAAGAGGTGCAGCCAATGAAAATGTACCAATTCGGTTAATTCTTATGTTGAGCAACAGACGGTCAAGGTATGAAATCTGCAGGAGGAAACCGATGAGTGAGGAACTCTGGTGGAAATCTCTGGAGTTACCTTTATCAGACCTTTGATTTAGCTAGTGAGGGATTGCTTACAGTACCAGAATAAACAGTCGTAAGACAACATTTAGCACAGGAAAAAGTGTAAAGCTAGTCTTGGAACAAATCCTTTTTAAGGTTAACCCTAATAGCTAGCTCTGAATTTTCTAGATCAGGTTAACCTCCTGTGCCCAAAGTTAGGCGAGAGCAAGAAGAGGACCCGAGAATCTATTCATCTAATGACATGCGTCCATGGAAAGTGGATTGAGATTTCAGGAGAATGGACCTAAGAAAGTCTGTTACCTATGTACAAATGGAATCCCTCATTTTCCTCGGTAATGTGTAACATTGCCAGGAGGATTTGCAAATTGTGGCATTAGGGTGAGTTTAACTACTGTACATAAATACAGTACCTGGAGATCTCAAGCCCTTTAATGAAATGAATTATTTTGGTTGCTAGTTGGTGTAATATATTTTATTTTTATTCTTAGCTCAGTTCCCATATTATGAAAAGGATGGAAAGGGGCCAAGGACCCAGTAAAATAAAGGTTAAGTCTTGTCCCTGGCTACTGCACCTACTTCTGTGGGGCTCATCTGGCCACCAGACCCCTCCGCTGCATTCACCTGCTCAGTAGATACCATGTACTGCACCGACACACTTTATTCGAGCAAATACCCGGTATGTACCTGGCAGATACCTGGAATGCGCCGCTCCTCACCTCTGACAAGCCCCGTTGCATTTGCCTTCCCAGCCTGGGTTCATGCCTGGCTGATGGGCGGCTGATCTGTTAAATGATAATGATTAGGATTTAATAGGCTGCAATGCTTCGCGTGTCTACCAGATGGCATAAATTCATGAATTGTAATGCAGTATATATATATGTAGTGTGCAGTATTGCAGCCAACGGGAATAAAATGCTTCAATCCCTGCCGGAAAATAACTCAATGCACTCGGGCAGAAAACAGTCACTAACCTCAATACACCCGGGTATACCCGAATTCGTGGGACTAGCCGAGCTCGAATAAAGTGTGTCGCCAGTGTAAAAGTGTACTTTTTATTCCTGTGCGTAAAAATGTATTGCAGGTATAAAAATGTGTTTGGTGCAACAATAAAGCAGAGTTAAAATCTCTGACATGCAGGGCTGAGAAACCTTTTGTGCAGCCCACATATCAAGAGAAAATGGCTGCTGCGTGAACTGGAGGGGGAGGTGAGGTGCAGGGACAAAGGAGATCGTGTCTAGGGGTGGAGATCGGTCCGGGAGGTCATCCGCCTGAAAAGCGGAGCAAATGGTTGCTTTCCCAGCCAGAGCAGCGCCAGCCCAGCGGGAGATATCCTGTCGACTGGGGGAAGCCATTGCTGAGTCCCTCTGGTTGGCGCTGCTTTCATTGTGCAGTTTGTATTTACCTCCACAAGCCCTTTAACTCTCTAAGCCTGCCCTCAGTCCTGATTGGCCAATGCAGGCGAGCCCTTGCTTCCTGATTGGTTCTCCAGCCCCTCTATCTTGCTTTCCTATAGTAAAGTGGAATCTAGAAAAGGGGAACCCGATCAGCTTTCCGGAGCTCATTCTGATCCTGACAGGTGAAATAAGTGGTGTGCTCAGAGGCTGTGCCTTGAAACACCTGAAAACTAGGCTGGGAGCTTAACCAAGTGGGAAATGTAAAAGTGCTTTGTGCTATAGGACTATGAAAAGCAAAGAGCAGCACTTTTAAGTGGCTGATTTAAAAGTGCCCTGCCACGAATTGTACCAGAGAGGTCTTCACGGTCCCTGCCCCTATGGAGTGTGGAAGCAAACCCTGGTTAAGCCTTCAATGTGGAGCTCAGCACCTAGCCAGCTAGGATTCACCCACGTATGCCCCTGTTTTAGTGAGTATTTATTTGTGTTTTTGTGTTGTGATTGCTGGCTCCAGTGAAATAAAAATTATTTTGTCCTATCTGGGGCTTTGACAAGTTGGGTTAAGTTCTGGTCTCCTGTGACAAGCTGACACCGGTGTCCTGTTAAAAACAATATTGCCTTGAAAATGATATGCTATTTCATGCGGCTGGTTAAGAATATGTAGGTTTAAATGTCCCGCTACACTTGGGCCAATTGTTAGCTGAAACATTGTCCATTGTCTATTGGCTCCCTGATGGGGGAGCTTTAGACCTGCAAAAGTTATTGGCAGCATCTTTTGAAAGTATTTATCTGGGAAATCAGAGGGTCCCCAGAGCTGAAATAAACAGGGTTGAGTCTCATACCAAAACGAAAAAAGGGCGTACTGAGTTTTCAAAAATATACATTTATATTAGTAGAAAAGCTCCATAGAGTGGGCTTGCAATAGTACAATTCATGAAATATAGACCGCGATCTACGGAGCATTGCGGGTTCGGACCTGTTCCATCTACACATCTGATTTTGCCTCCGGGTCTCCCGGTTACTCCTCCAAACGCCACAGCTGGTTTAGTAAGTTTTAATTGTTTATATGTCATGTATAGTACTATTGCAAGCCCACTCTGTGGGACTTTGTTTTACTAATATAAATGTATGTTTTAGCGCTCTCTCCGCAGTTTTCGTTTTGTCTTGCATTGTGATCCCCCCTCTGTGAGCTCACATTTTAGGAGACTTCAGAGTTCTCCTATGGACGGCTGCACGAGTATCTGCAGTTTTATTTCTTGGGACAACGCGACGCGGACTTCCACTTTACTTTTCCATTGAGCCTCATACCAAATTTAAAAAAATGATTTTTTTTTGAATGCTCCATTAAGTTGGCCACTGGTTCTCTCGGAAAAAAACTGGCATAATGATAGTTAATCTAAACTTTGTTTTATCTTATTTTTGAACGTTCTCAATTTAAAGCAGCTTTAAACGATTTATTTAAACTTGGTTAACATTACATTTCACCAACACTAAACCCCAAATGAATCATGTTTGGGTAGTTCTATGCCTGGGTTTACGATAAACCCTTTCAATTTAGTCAAGACCGCACCATGACTGCTCTGTGTCTCACACAAGTTGTTTTTTCTGCTATCCATAAAAATGGACACGCACTTGATCTTGTTTTCCAGCCCGAGTTGAAGGCTCTGACCTAAGGATAGACCTATTTATTTGGTCAAATTACCACTCCATTCGATTCTCAATTGCAGCCCCCATACCCACCCACCCCAAAAAATAATAAGCCTTTAAACATGAAGATGACCAGATATAGTCTGTTAAGGGATCTGACTCTGAATGGCCGGATAAGAAAACTTGATCTCTTTGAGGTAATACTCCTTGAGAAAGTGCGAACTCGCCCGAAACGCGTGGGAGGAGGTCTTTTTTGTTGTGTTTCAGTATCCGTTTTATGTAGATTTAATAAATTGATTTTACCTACCTGGTGAGTCTGTCATCTAACGGAGCAGCGCTGACATCGATCATCTTCATTCCTCTTTGAGGTAATGGGCTGCTTTGAGGATACCTGTACTCTTGTCTGTTACTATAATAAAGTATTATGGCTGCAATGGATATTATCTCTCCTCTTTATATACTATATGAACCCTCACCTTACTTCATCACTCCTTGTTTATGTTAGAGAATTGAAGAAGAGCGACGCAAGCTTAAATGGTGCTGGCAGAGGTTTCACATGGTGGAGGAGGATCTTAAACTGATCGACTATATTAAAAAATACCAGTGCACCACCACTTGTAGGTCAGAGTTATTGTCACAGAGCTTGTGACAGAGGACAATAGACCTACTCAGCTCTTATGCATTGTGGAGAGGCTTTGCAGGCCAGCATTTCTGCAGTCTGGTGTAGCCTTTTCCCAGGCACGTTGTGATGAGTTTGCAATCTTCTTCTCTGATAAGGTATCTTCCACCCAGGCCAGGATTCCAACAGTGCATGTCAGGGTTCTAGGCATGTGAATGCCAGTTCTCTTTCTTCATGGAATAGCTTTTACTATTTAAATGTGGCAGACATTGTGCACAAAATCCAGGGGTTGAGCCCCACTATCTTTGATTTGGATCTAGGCCCAACATGCCTTCTTATAAAGTGTATTGTATTTGCCCAAATAGTCAGGTGTTTTTTGCTGATGGGGATCTTTCCAGAACCACTGAAGGAAGCAGTTCTAAAAATGCCTTCATTAAATCCATAGAAATAGAAAGAAGACAGCACACAACTCTCATAGTATCGTAAATAATGTAAAGTGCTATGATAAAACAGGCGAGTATTGCACATACATCAAATTAGATCTTTAAAGCATGTCACGTTGAGGGTACATTTTACCAGAGAAGCACGCAATTATCCCGCACGTCATGGGCAACCACTGTCGTTGTAAACCCAGCCAGGTAAGTGTAGATATCCTTGTATCAAGCTGTCACGGTTGCTCACCGCAACCTGGACTGAACCGCGGGGCCGAGGTGGGGAATATAAATAACCACCGCCCAAGCAACGGTGGTGGGTCCGGATTGCAGAGTCGTGAACGTAGCAGGGTCAGGATAGGAGAGTGGAGAGGGTACGGATACTTGCCTATGGTCCGGGATTAGAGAGCGTAGAGTAGTCGAGATCTGTAAGCTGTAGTCGAGGATAGGAGAGCGTAGAGTAGTCGAGATCCGTAAGCCGTAGTCGAGGATAGGAAAGCGTAGAGTAGTTGGTATCCGTAAGCCGTAGTTGAGGATCGGAGAACGTAGAAGTCCGTTTAGCCAAGCCAAGGTTCAGGGGGACAAGAAGAGACAGGTCAGGTATAATCAGGGTCACAACATTTAAGCGAAATAATGAGAACAGGTACTCAGGCTGCAAGTGAGCACGGTGCATAGAAGGTCTATGCTCAGCAACGACCGGAGGGTGACTAAAGCATATATACCGAAGGGACCCAATCAGGATGAACAGGAACGGGTGTTAGAAGTAAGTAGACCTGTGATAGGCTGATGCAGGGTGCAACTCAGGTGTAGCCCCCATGAGATTAGTCCAGGCATTCCTCGTGGTGCTTGTCTCTTTAAGAGTCGTGCATGCGCGCCGCGCGCGATGGGAGTATGGCATGCTGAGGCGCGTGTGTGGATGGGAGCAGCCGCACGCCCCCGGGAGGCGGGGGTGACGCGCTGCCGGGAAGGAGGCTGCCGGAGGAGCGGAGGAGGTGGCCGTGCGGTCTGACCGGGCAAGGAGGCGCAGGTGAGTGCGGGGATTCAGGAACCGGACGAGCGGTCCTGACACAAGCAGCCTGGTTCCAGAGTGCATCAGGTGGCACAGCGACAGCTACTGGTATGGCCGTGGATGTGTTGCATGTCGTAGTTGCAGTAATTTAACTCCCACACTACCGGCAGAGAAGCTGGGGGCCCTCAATAGAAGTCGAAAGCTCCTAGCGCATGACTCTTTGACAAAGCGCAGTTGTCTGCGTGAAACGCGTCAGTTTTTTTTTCCCCTTGCTGCTTTTTTATTTGCCAATAAATAGTGTTTTGTGCTACTAGTCTGCAGTCCGGCTCAATTTTTCCTGCATAGCAGATGCCCCGCCTCACAACTCTACCTTTACTGACAAGCAGCAGACTCTCGTAGTTGTACTTTCCTCACAAGGTTTTGTTGTCATTCGATACAAAGTATCATTTTTGTGTAACACTGTGTGTATCACTTACTATCTCTGGTGTTCAATGCACTGTTCTTCTACACTCACGTTAATGATACAAAGTTTTTTGTTGCAACATTCTTGCTAAGTCACTCAATACTGTGGGCATCAGACTTCATTGTAAGTCTGTTACCCGTTATTGTGTCTACACAATACTGATTCACAATTTGGTGTGCGGCATTTCTTTCACATTTACTTCATTAAATCTAGACTGCATGACTAATAACAGGCCACAATTATTAATACACAATGTTAGCAAGCTCCAAACCCAGATCCACAGTATTATATATGTATCTATTTATTTGTGTGAATTAGAGTGTTTGTGGGATAGTGATCTCAAATATACCACGGTAAACAAAGAAACCCCAATGCACATCAAATATGACAAATGATTTTGTTAAATTTTATATAATTTTGCTTCTCTGAAGTATGGGTAATTTAGTTAAATATTTAGGCCAAAACATTTTGAGCCTGCAACCACGTCAAGGTAGACCCTATGAGCAGTTCCTACTGTACCAATTTTATACTGTCTTTTGTGTTTCTTACGTACAGTGGAAGAAATACAAAAGACATGTCGCCAGGATTAAGCACTTAATCTTCCTACGCTGGTTCATGCCTTTGTGTCCTCACTCCAGGACTAATGCAATTCACTTTACTTGGGACTTATCTCTTCTGCAGCTGGAGTAGAATGTGGCATTCAGATGTTTAACTAACCAGACACATTCTTGCCACATGACACCTCTTCTCTATTTTCTTCACTGGCTGTCTGTAATATGTGCAATCTGTTTCAATGTTGTCTTATTGACATTTGAAGCCCTACATGATTAGAGTCCTAGCAATCTGAAAGAGTTCTCGGTTCCTACACTTCCACTTGCTCACTTTGATTCACAAATGAAGGGATCATTACTGCCTTAACATCATGTACTACCAACATATTTCTATACCTGTGTTAATGATAAACTCTTGCAATTTGGTCAAAACCTTTTCTGCACAATGAATGCTCTGGGTTTTAAACAAGTTGTTGCCTCTGCTACCCATAAAAGTGGACACACACACTTGATCTATTTTTCCAGAGCAGGTTAGAAGTCCCTGACTTAATAATAGACTAGTTATTTGGTCACATCACCAATTATTTGGTTTTTAGTGGCAGCCCCCACAAATAAGCATTCTTCCATGGAGAAGACCAGGTATTACCTGTTGAGGGGTCTAACTCCCCAGGGCCTGATGACAAACCTGGATACAAAACAATACAATACACATGCACACTGACATTCAAATAGACCTTTTCTGCTTTGCATGCCAAATAACACACAGCAGCATTAGAAAATCAGGTTAATCATGGTCTGTCTGGGTGTAACGCCAGGTTTTGATATGATTTATGAAGTTAGTGTTATTTCCCCAAGTTACCCATAACAGCCTTTAGTGGATATTGTAACAGTCACAGACTGTCTAGTATAGAGAGAGTATGCAGAATACATTCACTCCAGCATGCAGGAGGTTAAACTCCTAGCTAGGCAAGCAGCTAGAGTGTGTCTGTTACCTGTTGATTGCAAGGGCTTTTAAAAGCAGTCAGCGGCCTGACAGAACTGAGCCATACGTCAACCAGCAAGGACACAGTTTGGAACAGTTTCCAGGCCTGCTGGACTCAGGGCCTGTTGTTTGTACCTAACCCACAACCCGAGAAGGGGGAGAGACTTTGTTGCTTACAGAGGTAAAAGGGTTAAGTATTGGTAAAGAGCTTAGTTCTTCAATCTATAGTTAAGGAACTGACAAGTATGTTAGTTAGAGATCCAGAGGGAGATAGGTATTTTGTTTTCATTCTTGTTCTGTTTTGTGCCGTTTTGTTGATAAACTTGATAAGTGAACCCTACCTTTCCTGCTTTAATGTGAGAGAAAAGACCATGCAAAGTGACTCAGTTGTCACAATATGCAATGTTAGGATAGCGCCCTGTTTGCATATCACTTGCATTTCATTTACGTTTACTGCCTACAAATCTTAACTCTACCCTATTTAACCCCATTTATTGCCAGAGAGTGATGCCACCTTCGTGACCACAGAACCTCTGTACTTCCTGATAATGTGACCATTCTTCGGAGCGATCACATGGTTAGATCCGGTATCTGGCTGGATGTGACGGGGAATGGGCGTACAGCCCAAATGTTGTACGTCATAAGGGATTCTGGGGTGGTTGAAGAAGTAAAACTGGTTAAAGTTCGGTTATTCCCTTTAGTTGATACGCGTTTCGCTGAATAAGCTAACACAGCTTATTGTATCTGGACCCAAGATAGTAATACTGATTTGATTTATGACCCATTTGAGTAAAATATTAAAAGATAAATTATATTTAATATTATAAGATAAATTAGATTTAATATTATATATGAAGATAAGAAAATATGTAATTTAAATTAATCAGGAGAAATAATTTGATATAGTCTAACAAAAAAGAACTGCGTGAAACGAAACTTAAAAGATCATATGATCACATGGCTAGAGCATTACTGAAAGAGAACTGGAGTGGCTCATTTACACAGAAAAAGGCATATATTTGCTGGATCTTGCACAGGGTTCAACATGTAAATCATATTAATAAAAATAATAGAATTCCTAAAATATACTTTTCTTTCAAATGTTGCCGATATATTGTAGAAATGGGACCAATGCTTTTGGCGTTGAAGCAATATAGCTAAGCAAGTAGAACATTCAAATGCTACAAAATTAATTTAGAAGCAGCATTTGAATATGAATTAGGCTATAGAGCAATGAATAACCAAAAGGACATCTATTTTTATACTGCTGTAAACAGAATTCTAAGCACAATAGGACCACTTGGTATCTCAATTGCAGCATGGACTAGTCATGATTATACAGAGTATTAATCAATGATTACAGTGGATGTTGGTGCATCTACAGTTACTTGCTTCAGAATAACATGTCAAATGGGTTATTTGCATAGTATGGAGATATATGCAGCATTTTACTGCAACATGTGCAATGGCAAGACCAAGGAACTTGTCTGCTACCTCCATGGTTGGCATTAGTTTTTTTAAACAACTAATATGGAGATAATAAGTAAAATAGGAAGCAAATCTGAAAACAGCTGCTCAAAAAATATATAGTTTAAACTTATTGAAGATTAATGGTGCGTTATGATTTTCACAGGAGACCAGTACTTTTAACACCGGGATCACTATCACCAGATGGGACAAAAAAGTTGAATAAACGAGGTTTATTCTGGCAAGCCAGCAGACATATAAAATACACAATTATAGTACCACTATACACTCACCAACTAGGGGCCTGGGGGGAAGACTCTAGCCTTGACTAGATTCAGGGGCCTGTTTCAGGCAGGCTTACCCTGACCACTTCATGTCCTGGTTCCTCAAAATGCTTTTCACTCAATAGCAACTTTGAAAATCCTGCCAGATGGTACTGGCCTTGGTGCCTATTTTTTCTATGGAGAAGGAGCCGCCGACCAATCAGAGCACGGATTGAGATGGTGCAGCCAATCCCCAGCCAAGGGCTCGTCTGGCTGCACCAGTCAGAGGAAGGGGCGTGCTTAGGTACTCAGGACCGCCTCGTGATGACAAGGCTTTTGGCGAACAGGAAATTCAAATTGGCCAATGGAAATCGTGCCTACGGGCTCCGTCCCCGCAAAGGCTTCCCTTGGCCAGCCCTATATTGCCCTCTGGTTAGGCACCTCAGAGTCTGCAGGAACAAAGGCTCTACCCAGAGAGAGCCCATCCCCAGACCTGATTGTCCATCCTTCCCTGCTCACCATTTGTCCGACACCTAGCCGCTCCCAGCTTTTGTCTTGATCCGGCATTTCTATGCAAGAAGCTTAGCTAAGTGAATTGCTGTGTCTGCCTGCATAGAAATCATTAAGCACAAATTACATTACTTTGCTGGCTAGCTTGGGGAATACAATTTACTGGGAATAAAGTGCTTCTAAAGTATGTACATTTCACATTCCCTGTTCCCCCACAATAAACACAGATTTCCCCTCCCAGATCAGACAGTGATTATGCTCTTCTCTGGAAGGGGTAACACTACACAAAATGTACTGGCCATATGAGCTCACAGAGGTGGCCAGATACACACAGTTTTAGGGATAGCCAGCCGGGATTCGCCTGTATTAAGTGAAACCAGCTACTCCCATCGTCACATCTCTCCCTCAAGGTGAAGGCTCAGGGGCAGCCACTCCATCAGATGACTCCCCAAGCCTGCAATCCTTGAAGTCCTTTTGTCACTGGGGTTGTCCTGCTGGGAGAGGCTGTCCGTGTTGCAGTGCTCCCTGCCCTTCTTGTGCTGAATAGTAAAATTCCTGAAGGGCAAGGCTCCAGCGTAGCAACTTTCCGTTCTCCCCCAACACCCTCTGAAACCAACACAGGAGATTGTGATTGGTGATCACTGTGAAAGCCCGCCCGTACTCATTGAGCTGAAGCTTCCTTAGAGCCCAAACAATTGCCAGGCACTCTTTTTCAATTGTAGCATATGCAACCTCCCGAGGTAACAGCTTGCGGCTCAGGTAGACTATGGGGAGCTCCCCACCATCCTCGCCTACCTGGCTCAGAACAGCACCGATGCTACAGTCCGAGGCATCGGTCTGCACCAAAAACCACTTGCTATAGTCAGGAGCCGCTAAGATCAGAGCACTGGCAAGAGCAGCCTTCAGAGCCTTGAATGCCTCCCCACACTCGGGAGACCATGCTACCAGGCCGCTTCCTGGTCAGGTCTGCCAAAGGTTTGGCCAGGGCGCTATACTGAGGAACAAACTTTTGGTAGTAGTCTGCGGTGCCAAGGAATGACAAGACCTGCTTCTTGGTGCAGGGGACCAGGCCAGTCCACTATTGCCTCCACTTTGGCGGGCTCATTTACACAGAAAAATGCATATATTTGCTGGATCTTGCTCGGCCTTAGTGTAAGACCGGCTTCCCTGATCCTCCATAGGACCGCTGCTATATGCTTCAGATGTGCCTCCCAGGTGTCGCTAAAAATGGCTATATCATCCAGGTACGCCCATGCATACTGCACCGACACACTTTATCCGAGCAAATACCCGGTATGTACCTGGCAGATACCTGGAATGCGCCGCTCCTCACCTCTGACAAGCCCCGTTGCATTTGCCTTCCCAGCCTGGGTTCATGCCTGGCTGATGGGCGGCTGATCTGTTAAATGATAATGATTAGGATTTAATAGGCTGCAATACTTCGCGTGTCTACCAGATGGCATAAATTCATGAATTGTAATGCAGTATATATATATATACTGTGCAGTATTGCAGCCAGCTGGAATAAAATGCTTCAATCCCGGCTTGGAAAATAACTCAATGCACTCGGGCAGAAAACAGTCACAAACCTCAATACACCCGGGTATACCCGAATTCGTGGGACTAGCCGAGCTCGAATAAAGTGTGTCGCCAGTGTACCTTGCACACCTTGATAAAGGGCACACAGCCTGAAACACGTAGGTGTGTTACCTGCTGTTGTCCTTGGGGGTCACGTTTGATCCACTTATGGAATAAAGTTGTTTTTATGCAGCCGTGAGCCTCCTCCTTCTTTTAAGGCAGTGCACTGCCTCTTTCACCTGTATCCTGCTACCTCGCTTGGTGGACTGCACGCCGCAGAATTACCGCCATTGGACCACACTATGGACTGTGGAAGCAAATGGTGAGTTATTCTTGTGGGTCTCCATGCCCTTATTCTATACTCTATGGGACAATCTATGTACTGTGTATATGTGCCAGGGAGCACTAGGTACTAGTCCCCCATCCCTATTGGGGAAGCTATATTATATACAGTTTATATTGGAGTGGTCCTAGCGGAGATCTTATATATTTAAAGGGACTTTTTCATGTCTGATGCACCGGTTACCTACATTCTTCAACGCCCGTGCATAGCCCTGCATCCCTTCCAATGACCAGACGTTGGAAAGTGGCTGGTACATTCCTAATCCCGAATGGCATGACTGAAAACTCGTACAGGCCACTCGGAGATGAAAGACGACTTTTCCTGCCCCTCCGGGGTCAGCAGAACTTGCCAGTGCCCCAGGGACATATTCATGATGGTTAGATACCTTGCCCCGGTGAGCTCATCTAAGCTCATCCATGCGGGGCATGGGATAGGCATCTGCCACAATCTTAGCATTGAGCTGCCGGTAGTCAACAGAGAACCAGGACTACCGGCAAAGTCCAAGGACTCTGTGACCATGTAATTACCCCTAGGGCAAGCATCTCCTCAACCTCACCTAAAAGCTCTTTTTCACCTCCGCTGAGACCCTGTATGCGTTGTTGTGGAGGGGTCGATGATCACTGGTGTGGAACGAGTGATCGGTTAGATGGGTTCTCCCCGGCTTGTCCGTTAAAAGGACCTGGTATTGCTCTAGCATCTTTCAGGCTTGCTCACGATGAAGAGCTGCGAGTTGGAGTGCGATCCCCACCTGCTCCACTGAGCCTCTCTGCCAGGCTTCTCTGAGGAGATCGGGCAGAGCTTGGCTCACCAGTTTCCCCAGCGGCAGGCTACAGATAGCCAACTCCACCGGCTCACTCGCATTGTACTGTTTTAACATGTTTATATGGTAAGTCCTGTGCCTGGCTTCTTCTGGATCCAGGTTTACCACATAGTTACATTTGTTTATCCGCTGGTGAACCATGTATGGGCTGGCCAAGACAGTAAATATTTAAAACCAGAGACAGAACATGAAACACGGACAGAGCTCAGTGCACATCCAGTGAAACTTATACACGGTGTTGTAAGCCCTTGAGCCACTACACGGCAGACCACATCTCAAGGGTACCTAACACTAATATAAATTCTTAATAACCTGTGCATTACCAGGAAGAATGATTTATAATAAATCTGTCAAAATTAGTTGCATAGTTCTAAGTCTGATTGAAGCTCTTATTAACCTATACAGGTTTTAAATATATATTGCCATGCTCAGTAGCACTCCTCTGTGACACTTATATGCTTATATATATGTTGTGGTTATTTTGGGGTTCAATATGAGCTTGTAGGTGTCCTGTATGTTTTACAAGGCAGTAAGTAGTTTGTTCTGCTGAGTGGGCTTCAGATCAAGCACTTGCTTCCCCTGGATGAACTCTCTGCTATGTGCACTCCTATCATACCAGTGCTTTTGCCTGGTCTGTGCTGCCTGGAGGTTATCCTGTGCTAATCCCAATGAGTGTCTTTAACCTGTCCCTGAGCTCTACCACGTACTGTAGCACCGAGGCATCAGTATTGGTACTCTCCCCTCCAGCCCTCATGGAACAGATAGAGTGGTCCCCAGACACGGCGCCCATACAGAAGCTTAATGGGGGGAAAGCCAGTAGACTTCTGCGGCACCTCTCGAAACACAAACAGCAGGTGCTGCAAGTAAGCTTCCCAGTCTCCCCCTTCTGCTTCCACAAATGCTTGCAGCATTTGCTTCAAGGTCCCATTGAACCGTTCACACAGTCCGTTTGTTTAGGGATGGTAGGGGGCTGTGCAGAGGGCTTTCATTCCGCACATAACCCAGACATGAACTGCACCCCTTGATTGATTAGGATCTCGTTCTGGAAACCTACCCTAGTGAAAATTTCAATTTGAGCCTCCGCCACCTTACACGCATCGATCGAGGACAACGCTACAGTCTCAGGATACCGGGTGGCAAAATCAACCCCTGTGAGGATGTACCATTTTCCCGATTGACTAGGGATTATGAGCGGACCCGCTATGTCTACCGCTAATCTCTCTGGAAGGACTCACTGATTACCGGAAGCGGTTTCAGGGGGACCTTCACACAGTCGCATGACTTGCCTACTCTCTGGCAGGCCTCACAGGCATGGCAGAACGCCGATACGATATAGAGATGCCCCTGGCAAGCAGAAGTTTTGCAGTAGCCGGGCTCTGGTGTGGGTGGCCCCCTGATGCCCTGCCAGCAGGATCGCATGGGCTACCTTCAGCAACTGTTGCCTATACTCCCTGGGAACCACTAGATGCCTCCTACCAGTCCATGGTCTGGCCAGAGCACCTGGGCTTGTTCTCGGTACAAGAGCCTGTGGTGCCACAGGAATTGATCAGACTCGGTCTCGGAGGCAGGCTCAGCCGTCCAAAGCCTCATGCCCTCCAAATCGGGGTCTGACTGCACCGCTTCCTAGAACTGCTCACTGAGCTCCAGCCTTTCGCCCTCAGTCACTTTGTCAGGTGAATTGTTGGAATGGGGGTCGGAACACAAGTCGGGACAAAGGTCAGGCTCGGTGTGGCTTACCTGCCTGGTCTCCTCGGGGAGCGAAACTAAGAACACTGCAGAGAATTGGTGGACAACACGAACACGCAAAATCACTCACAGCCCACCGGGTTTGAACAAAAATAAAAGAACATTTATTAAACTACATATTTAAAAAAACATAATAAGGACAAACATAGGGGTTCTCCTCCCAGGCGTTTCACGCTTTCATAGCACTTTCTCAAGATACTCCTGTATTGTGTGTTCCTTTTTGGCTTCGGCCAGAATAAACTTTTGTTTATTTAACTCTTTTATTCTGCCTGTTGTTTGAGTCCCCTATAAAAGTCTGGTCTACCGTGACAAACCATGTGGTTTTACAAGGACAAACTAACAGCTACTAGCATATCCTCGATTGTCTTTAAACCTATACTGTAACTAGCAAAAACATCTAGCTTCAAATCACTTTAACTGACTATAGCAATTTGAAATCCAAAGTGTTACCGTCATCATTCCGAACTTCTCATATATGTGAGATAATACATTGGTTAGTTTATCTCTCTTATAACACTTTACACCAACAAAAATATTTAAAACATTTTTTTGACTGCTCATAACATTTGACAATCGATTGCTTTCCAAATGCTTAATGAACCATCATCAACAATTGGTAACACGTTCGGAGTACATTGTTCTCTGTCATTGTACAGTACACAGACTTGAAGAAACACATTGAAAAGGGTATCTAATTTCTTTCAGGTTGATTTCATTTTGCAAGAAAAAACACCTCTAATTACAAGAATTCCCAGCTCAAAGGGACACAATTACACTTTTTTGCCATAAAATTGCTGCTTAAGAAGGCATTATAAATGTCAGTAATGGTCAATGTGGGGGGTGGGGGGATTCACTAAGCTCTGATATGGGTTATTGCACCGCGATCCTGTGTTATTCAGGTTAATGTACAATATCTAACGTATCAAGAAGTTTGCCTCAAATGCATCACGTTGTGGTTTTTGGCAGAGTCATCAGATGAATGCATTATTATAATGTGATGTATAAAAATCTTTGTCTTGATGTGTCATATTTTTCTATTTCATATGCATTCAACATTCTCTGCCAAGTTTGATTTGGCATTAGCCCCCACTAACTAATGATCTGCACTGAATCCAAAACCTTTATTAGGTTCTCTAATTTGGCTCTGACACAGGAAAAAAATATATATTTATTTAGTACTGTGCGTCTACCCTACTTGTTCTTTTTAGTTCCTTTATACACTACATAACCACCATAAAATCAAATAGGTCACCATAAGTTATACTACTAACTTGCTCTACTTTGTTTTGACTTGTTTACTTATTAATTTTTTGGGGATAAACTGTATTTTAGTGGATCATTTTGATTTATTTATAAAATGTTTTACCAGGAAGTAATACATTGAAAGTTACCTCTCGTTTTCAAGTATGTCCTGGGCATAGAGTTATGATGACAAATAATACATGGTTACAAATGCATAGTTACATAAGTGAACAGGGTATAAAGACATTGTATGCACAGTTAAAGATAATATATATTATAGGCGTATGTAACAGGTACAAACCAGATTAAAATGCGAGACAGCTTTAGTTTTGAAAGAACTTAGACTGGTGGAGGCTGTGAGGGTCTCCGGTAGATTGTTCCAGTTTTGGGGTGCACGGTAAGAGAAGGAGGAGCGGACAGATACTTTGCTGAACCATGAACAGTCTTTTAGAGTCAGATCTCAGATGATAAGTGCTGCATGTGGTAGGGGTGAGGAGCTTGTTTAGGTAGACGAGTAGCCAGAAAGTATTTGAAGGCCCTGAATCTGAACTCACCCACCTGAAATGGAGTTGAACTGACTTGGTTTAGAACTAAAAAAAAAATCACATATAACCCGTTCCCTCTTAGAATAAAATAGCACATTATATGCTTTTAAGAAAGGAGTGTATGATGAATTACACACAAGTGTAGCTCCATGAGTGTCCATTAAAGGGAATTGCCAAATTTCCACAGGTGCTGACCATATGAGCATGTACAAAATACCTCAGTTGATCAATGTGTTGACAGGTCAGGGATGTTTGTGCAGCCTCAAAGTGTTTTTACACAGCTGCTACATGATTATAGGATGTTATTTAATGGTTTCTGGAATACATGTATATATTAACAAGAAGCAATGTTGGCACCTTAAGTTGCTTTGCATAACCCAAGCAGCTTCTGAAGTTTTTTTTTTTTAACACGATTGAAGTTTGAAATTCAGTTTAATCCATCTGAGGCATCACCATCCAAATTGCAGTACCATATAGAAAATGTTTCCTCTTAGTTCAGCTTGTGTAATCATTCATTGCTGTGGTTTTATTTAGTATACCTAAAGCAAGAAGAAAACATGTTTGGAGTACAGTATTCTGCATCAGTAAAATTGGCATACATCTTTCCAGTACCGTTCAAAATTAATTTCAACTATATATAGGTGATATACAGATAAACATACCTTAACATGACTAATCTACACAAAAAAATAGAGCCTCTTCAGAGCCACTCATATAAATACTTAACAACAGACAACCCTTAATCGTCAAACATTTCATAATACAGTAACTACAATATGAATTCATTTTGCAGGCATTCTAGCTGACATTTTCACATTTGATACAGCTGCTTTTTTCATTGTGCTGTCATCACTGAATTATTTAAATCTCTTCACAATACTTTCTTGAATAATTTCCTGTAGCAATGAATCATTTGTATACGACCACCGCAGCATTTTCCTGTGACATTTACATGATAACATCCATGCCTAAATTATATATAGTTTTATAAAAGGCAGACGGTGTTGTATTTTAGGTTCGTTTTGTCACTATGTTGTCATTTTAGTGTATAGAAAGTCAAGGATAAGAAAGTGAGAGGAAGAGAAACAATGATGTATCTCTGATAGAGCGGCAATGCTTCAAACTAAATTGTACATGACTCTTTAAGATTTTTTCATGAAAAAATGTTCCTGTTAATTTGGGCAGGATTGTAGATTTAGCATTACCAGTGGTCGACAAATCACCAAAAAATCTACTCGCCGAACAAAAAAATCTACTCGCCACCTAGTACCACACGTGTGCTGCTTGGGCCAATAGGAACTCGCCACGATGTTAAATCCACTCGCCCGGGGCGTGCAAATGTATAGGTTTGTTGAACACTGAGCATTACAGTATATGAAGAATCATACTTTCAAATTGCTGTACATTTTTTTTTAATTACAAATATATTCTTCCATTCCTGAATACATTCCCGATATATATTTATAATACCATTGCTCCCTTAGGGCTATTCTATAGTGCGTGTGCTTGCTGCGCTGTGCGCGTGCGCATGGCAGTTATAGCTGGCTTTGGTTAGTCAGCCTTTCTATAATAGGGCAGCGCGCGCTCAGTGTTTTACGGGCCTTAGCGAAATATTGTAGAAAAATAATGTTTTTATGTACAGATGTAGCAAGAATTGCTTTATCTGGAGGCGGCGTTGTGACGGTAGGAGGTAACCAGGCTCTCAAATAAAAGTTAAGCCGTTTTTGGTTACCATTGATCCGAGTATAAGGGTCTAAGGGCCTTATTCAGAAAGCCTCGATAAGGCCCTTATCGAGCACTTATTGCCCAAAATGGGTACTCGTATTCAGATAGCCTCGATAAGTGCTCGATAACGGCCTGTATCGACGCAAAATTTTATCACCATCCAAAATTCGCCAACTGAGCAGCGATCAGCCGCTTATCGACCATTTTCGGAGGGTTGATAAACTCGCGCGATTCAGAGACCCGCGAGTCGGCTGTCGCGGCCTATCGCAGCCCATCGCAGCCCTAAAAGGCGTTCTTCTCCCCAAATCCAATTCACCACAAAATTTTTGGTAAATTGGTGGGGAGATGGCCTCGATGAGCAGCGATGTGTCGGGACTTAGAAAAAATCAGGGCCCTTTCCTGCCTCGGATTGATGCCGGGGGTCTCCGGAGCTGATAGCCATTAATAGCAGCTCCGGACCCCCCCGGCATGCATCCGAAGCAGGAAACATGCATGTACAGCAACTTCATTACCTTAGCGGCTAACCGCTAAGGCAATGAAGGGGTTAAACACCCGTGCCAGGCTTACTGTAAGAAACATACAATACAATACAATACTGTAGCTAGCGAGGTTGGGTGAAGGGGGAATTTGGCCCTTAGTGGATGTTTAGGCCTTGCGGGGGGGTTGCGGGGTGAGTTAACCCCTTCATTACCTTAGCGGTTAATACCGCTAAGGTAATAAAGGGGTTGACCCAACCGCTACCCACTCGCAAGGTCTAAACACCCATCCTTAGGGCTAATACCCCTTCACCCATCCGTGAGGCCTAAGCACACAACCCTGACTGACTATACCCACCCTATACCCATTGAGTAGTATAGTGGTACATCATACCCATATAATAATAATACGGGCATGATAAGCCTCTATAGCACTCAATGGGCACCCTAATGACAATACATTAATACACAAGACACACAGTAATAAAACGTAACTAAACTCCAAAAAAACACACTTCACTAAATAAAAACAGTAGCCAGCTAATCCAATAAATAGAAGCAATAACAACATCAACAATGAATTAATTCAACCATTACCCAATCAAACCAATTAATTCCTAAACCAACTCAAAATGAATAGTAACACTAACCAATCCAAACAATGAATTACTCCAACATTAATGAATGTAACCATTAAAACTCAAAGAAATAAATTAAAACAATCTATGAAGTAACCATAAAACATATTAGCTAACATAATATAACATTAAGTACAAGCGAACACCAATCGCAAACCTTTTATTACATTAAGCATGAACAAGCAAACAATCAGATCCACATAATAAACTGCAATGAAAAAAAGCAATAACAAGCGAGAAATGCCCCCAAATATTGTCATAATAATGTATTAATCTGTACCCTAAAGAGGTACCGAGTAATATATTATCAGTCAATGTGCCTCCCCCCAAAAAATCAAAAAACACATCCAAAGATTAAACCTGTAAAAAGAGACATTTACAAACATTGAATATATTACTTACCATTAGAAGTGATGGCCCTCCGACTCCCGGGGAAACAGGAAGCTCACGTACCTTGAAGGCCTCCAACAGCATCCGATGCCATCCGCCATGAAGATCCGGCTCATGTTAAAGGGAAATTAAGCACAGCCATTTTGATTGGCTGGCATCATTCCCTTTAACATGACGTCACTAAATCCAAGATGGCCGCTGTGTCACAAGCTAGTTCAGCCAATCAGAGTGTGGAATTTGTTCCCACGATCTGATTGGCTGAAATACCATGTGACGCCGGCTTCGTGACGTCATGTTAAAGGCAAATGAAGCACAGCCATTCTGATTGGCTGGCATCATTCCCTTTAAGTGACGTCACGGCAAAAAAAAAACATTTAAGTCGGAACATGGTTTTAACAGCCAATCAGGTGGCTGTTAACCATTTTGAGGGTAAATGTGACGTCACAAGCCATATTTAAGGCCGTTACGCCTCATTTGAGCCCAAGAAGCCGACGAGACAGCATCGGCTGGGATTTAACATGGGGTATTTTGGATTGACAGATGAAGAAAGAAGATAAAGAAGAACAAGAAATGGTTACAGATGAAGATAGAAGAAGGTGATTAAAGAAAGAAAAAAGAAGATTGGGGTACCTGAGCCGAATATTCATGGCGGATGGCATCGGATGCTGTTGGAGGCCTTCAAGGTACGTGAGCTTCCTGTTTCCCCGGGAGTCGGAGGGCCATCGCTTCTAATGGTAAGTAATATATTCAATGTTTGTAAATGTCTCTTTTTACAGGTTTAATCTTTGGATGTGTTTTTTGATTTTTTGGGGGGAGGCACATTGACTGATAATATATTAATCGGTACCTCTTTAGGGTACAGATGAATACATTATTATGACAATATTTGGGGGGCATTTCTCGCTTGTTATTGCTTTTTTTCATTGCAGTTTATTATGCGGATGTGATTGTTTGCTTGTTCATGCTTAATGTAATAAAAGGTTTGCGATTGGTGTTCGCTTGTACTTAATGTTATATTATGTTAGCTAATATGTTTTATGGTTACTTCATAGATTGTTTTAATTTATTTCTTTGAGTTTTAATGGTTACATTCATTAATGTTGGAGTAATTCATTGTTTGGATTGGTTAGTGTTACTATTCATTTTGAGTTGGTTTAGGAATTAATTGGTTTGATTCGGTAATGGTTGAATTAATTCATTGTTGATGTTGTTATTGCTTGTATTGATTGGATTAGCTGGCTACTGTTTTTATTTAGTGATGTGTGTTTTTTTGGAGTTTAGTTAGGTTTTATTATTATGTGTCTTGTGTATTAATGTATTGTAATTAGGGTGCCCATTGAGTGCTATAGAGGCTTATCATGCCCATATTATTATTATATGGGTATGATGTACCACTGTACTACTCAATGGGTATAGGGTGGGTATAGTCAGTCAGGGTGGGTGCTTAGGCCTCCCGGGTTGGTATCGGGTCAGGGTGGGTTAACTCCTTAATGACTATAGCGTTAGTAACCGCTAAGGTGATTAACGGGTTAGGGGCCATTAGAATGTCTTTATTATGTATATATGCTTCATGCTACGGAGGACAGAGGGACCTGCTGTTGTGGTAAGTATAACTGTATTTATTTACTTTATTTTTGTATGCTAATGCAGTGATTAATAATGGGCAAATAATCTATTATCCATATCTGGATAATAGTTATTTTGCCCATTACTGTACTGTATGGGTTTGGGCGGAGGGGGGGGGGGTGTGTGTATTGATGTTTATTAAAATATTTATTGATATACATTTCTTTAATAGTGTAGATGTACAGGGGGTCCCGGAGCTGAACCACGTTTGTTTTATGTCCGGGGACCCCCTGCTTCCCGAGATACAGGCACCTTTATGGGGTGCCGGTATCCCTCTGCATTGAAATGTCCCACGTCACGTGACCAGGACATTTCCTTGCATAGGAGATACCGGCACCCCATAAAGGTGCCTGTATCTCGGGAAGCAGGGGGTCCCCGGACATAAAACCAGCGTGGTTCAGCTCCGGAGACCCCCTGCACCTCTACACTATTAAAGAAATGTATATTTAAATAAATAATTTTCGGGCGACATTTCCGCTGTGAGAGGCGGCTCTCTCAGAGCAGCTCTCTCTGCAACAGAAATGAATCGCCGGTTTAGGCCTTTTCAGAGGCTCAATGCTGTCGCTGGCAGCAACTCGCCCGTTTTGGGCATTTTGCTATAACTGGTAATCGAGCCTTTCTGAATACCGTGATAGCAACACCCAAAAAAACGGCATTTTACATTCCCTGGCGATTTTTTTTTATCAACCGTCTCTGAATAAGGCCCTAACAGAGTTAGCTCCTTGGCCCAGTAACAGTGTACTGTTGAAATGCATAACCTGTGATAAAAATGTTTTATGTGTTTTTCTCTTTCTGGGCATGTCAGCGAGCAGGGATTGCTAGGGCATGAGTTTCCTAACAATGTACCCAGTAATCATGCCTGATTCTCAGATACATGTAGGCACATTGTCCCGGCAATATCCCCCTTGAAAATGCTTGCGTGACTCACCGCTAGGGTTCCCTGCTTCAGCATAGCCCAGAAAGGTAAATGGGGCACAGGGATAAAAAAAAGTGTCTCTGTTGCTGAGGGGATTCTTAGGTTAAGTGGGGTACCCCAGTTAATGCCCAGGTAGACCAGAACCTATATTGGGTTTGTGGGTGTCTCCAACCGTATATAATGTTGTGGTGGCACACTCAGAGTCCAAACTAAGTCCCAAAGATAGTTTGTGGAGAATACAGGCTGATAGAAATAAAAGTAGAGCTTTCTATTCCCTATACCTAGAGACATAGGATGCATTTAAAGTATATTTTATTAATACTGTAACATACTGTTGTGTACTGTAAAGTTAATGGGACTTTCGGAACCAGTGTCCAAACAGACTGCCAGGGCTACCACATTGGTGCCAGTAATTCTTCTGGACATCAGCGTTGAAAGCAGTCAGGATGCCCAGAGGTGTGAAAAGCATTTGGTCAGAAAGGAAGGGCTGAGTACCCATGTCTGTCACGGTAGCTAGTGATAGGTTATAATCAGTGTTCGACAATTAATGATATCCACACGCCCGTGGTGTGTGGATTTAGGCCGCTGGCGAGTGGATTTAGGCCGCTGATGCGGCTCAATGAATTTCCCCTGCTCGAGCCAAATTTTTTTTTTTACTAAATAAGTAATCCCCCTCCCTGATTGGCCTGCCGCGAGGAAGAGGCAACCCCCACCCCACCCGCTTGCTGCCCAGGGCTGGATGACAAGGTAGACGCTTCCCCTCCGTCCCACGCTCCTTTGGCACCCGCGTGGGCAGGGTAAAAGGAGCGGGGAAGCAGTCTGGGCACGAGGGGGGTGCGCGCGCACGCGCTGGATGGGGGGGCGGCACGTGGAGTTCCCGGCCCCGTTTCCCATCAGGGAGGTTGGTGTGGCCGTGCGGCTATTCCCTGCTCACCACCGATCCCACCGTCGCAACTAATGCCCGACCTCCCCCTGACACCCCTCCTGGCTGCAGCCTGGGCGCACGTGCGGCTTGCCACGTTTCCCATCGGGGAGGTTGGCAGCCGTGTGTCTGTCCGGCTGGCCCCCCGATCCTCCCGCTGGCCCCCCGACCCCTCCGCTGGCCCCCGATCCTCCTGCTGCCCCCTGATCCTCCCGCTGTCCCCCCCGATCCTCCTGCTGGCCCCCAGATCGACCCAGTGCCCCCCCGATCCTCCTGCTGGCCCCCCGATCCTCCCGCTGGCACCTCGACCCCCCCGCTGGCCCCCCGATCCTCCCGCTACCCCCTCG